>NC_051213.1:29785853-30087639 GCF_015220715.1 Pygocentrus nattereri | reverse complement strand
GTGGATTAGTGGTGTCAATGTTAATGTGTTCCTAACATGCAATACTTTTTTCCCAGTTTGACCCTTTGATCTATCTGTAGCTCCAGCCTGAAGCCCAGCTGCTCATGAGCCTTTGCTATGACTCTGTGACTGTAGCCTTCTTGCACAAATACAGCTTTGAAAGAGCAAGACGTTCCATTGATTATTTCCATCTACCACAGTGGTAAATTTGTTCATCACTGAAGGACACTGAGCCTGAAATAAGCAAAATATATTGCTAAATACCAGTGAAGGATGCCTTCAATACACTATGCTGCGTAGTGGTCACTGGAGACCTACGAAAAAATCAGCAACGAGTAAATTAACAAAAGCAACAGCAAAGTGGAAAGATCCATATACCCTCATAGGAAGATGCTACAAGACATGAGCATGAAACAAAATATTTAAGTGATGATAATTGTGCTAATGAAAGTAATAAGTACCTCAAAATATGATGTAGAAATTGGTTGATCTCCTTATTGTTAGAGCGTAATAAAGGTAAACATCTATTCCTTTTCTTCAGTCCAACAATTAGTCTCCAAAGGCCCTATCCCCTGTCGACTTAACTGGCAGCTATTCACATATGCCAAAGTAGTGTGGTGCCAAAGGACACACATCCCAACTGTGAGATGTAATATAGCAGTATGAGAGTGAAATAAGACATTCATATGATGAAAATTAATGTTATTGAAAGAAATACATTCTGATGCACCATATAGCAGCAAAAAATAATTATTTTATCTATAATTTAAACAAATAAGCAAATAAGACAAATAATCGCAATGTCGTAATCATAAGACAAATGTGATTAATAACAGTGTTGTAATTACACAACATATGTGATTCATCACAATGTCATAATTTGTAAATGATTGGTCCCCAGAACACTGAGTTTTGACTGATCTGGCTGGCTGATGGGGCAGGAAAGTCAAATTTGAGCAAATAAGACAAATGTAATTAATAATGATGAACTGTTTTTACTGTTTGGCAGCCTTCCATACAAACTATGAACTCCTATGTCACCTCCATTCACTGCATATAATTTGTGTATTAACTATGCTTGCATGCTTTGGTGTGTTCATGTGTGTGTGTGTGTGTGTGTGTGTGTGTGTGTGTGCGTGTGCATGCGTGCATGTGTGTGTGTGTGTGTATGAAGCTTGAGGGACGTTTCTGTGGTTCAGTGAGAAATCTTGGTGACAGCTGCCTCTGTGTGTGCATGGTTGTGTGTTCTGTGTGTGTTGCTGTGTTTCTTCTGTGGTGGTGGGGCGGTGGGGTGAGAAAGGGTGCTGTGACTGCCCTGTAGGCCTGTGGGCAGAAGCAGACCCAGAAAGCAAGCACAAACACATGTACACACACAAAATCATGGTGCCATAGACAGCAACCATTCCCACTCTCTGTAAAGGTCACTGAATACTAGTATAGAGCAGGGCCTACTGGCACATATAGTCCAAGCTGCTACAGTGCGCTGAATGCTCTCTTGCTAATCACTGGACAGCCATCCTAACCACTATACTGAGTATGTTCACTTGCTAACCATGTTATGTAGCCACATGATGTCTGCATAACACACTGCAGTCACACTGTTTTGCCTCAGAACTGCCTCAGCTCATTGGGGCATGGACTCAACTAGGTGTGCAAGGCGTATCACACAGGGATGCTTGCGTTGAGTGCACAACACCTGGCTGGTAATGATTTTTAGACATTTCTAGGCAATAAAGTGTGTAAAAGTGACACACAGCATGATGGATGCAGGGATACAAACTATTGAACTTGCTTAAAATAATACTCCAGTATTTTTCAACATAATCTCTATCTGCTGTATCTGCCACCGCACTTCCCAACAGGAGTTGAAAATGAAAATGCATTTGTGCCACAAGATGACAGAGCAAGCCACATTTTTAGGTAATTTGTCCACATTTTGTTGTTTAACATATTGGGTTGTTCATGGGCAAAGAAAAGTCTTGATGCATCATTACAAATCATTACATGCATGTATTTAATATGTGAACGAGATGCTGGATCCACTTATATAGGTGGTGGAATCAATCTCGCAGGTGCAGCTACAGTTTTCTGCTATTAGCTCGACAAAGTGAGATTTAGAAGGTCTTCTGTTGCTTTATCTCATTCATTTCAACTCCTGATACACAATGAATTCTGTTACTTTTTTTGCAGAGTTTATATAAAATGATGAAACATTATTGTGATAACATGCTGATTAACCAAACAGATGCGGAACTGCTCATAACAATGAATGTAGCCTGCTGCATTATCTAAATGCGGTCAGATGATTCACGGCATTGTGGCTGTCATGCATATTTTATGTATGCAGCAACACTTTTTTGTGAAGCTCCTTAAACACTCAGATCATGTGTTTTAGAGACTGTGAGTATTTCTTCATAAGCTTCATGAGCAGCCGCTGACAGCATTAATGTTCAGAGCTGTATGCGTGCAGTCATGTTTCATGAGCTCACACACACATGCACATTCACTGCAAGTGAATCTGACGTGTGTGTGCTTGCATGTGTGTGTGCTCTGTCTCGTTTGACTCATGCTCAGCTTTTTGTACTGTCTGCTTTAATCCAGCTATTGTGAGGTGGGTGGATTGTAACATTAGCAGTACCATTTACTCAGTTGCTTGCACTTAAAGAGACCTACTTTACACTTTCTTTCTGACATGTTTACTCTGTCATTCTCTTTTGTGTGCTAACATTTTCTCAAAAGGGGTGGGGTGTGTGTGTGTGTGTGTGTGTGTGTGTGTGTGTGTGTGTGTGTGTGTGTGGGAGGGTGGAGATGTTGGGGGGGGGGTGTTGGAAAGGCCAACAATGGCTGCAGCTGAGGACAGTGTAGTGAAACTGTGCATGTTCTTCACTAAAAAATTAGTTTTTCCCTGAACATTATTGGAGGAGCCTGTTAGCCTGTTAGCTATCAACTGTTCTGCTTACACTAGTTAGATCAGGATACACGTCAGTTAGCCCACAGACAGCCAGTTAACATCAATGAAAATTTTGTGGATTTGCCTCTAAATATATGATGCATTCTAATCACATGAGCATTTTCTTACCTTTTATCAAATGATAATATTTTTATTAACAGGACTTTTTGAAGTTAGACTTAAAGTTAAAAACCCTGCCATAGAGCACTGCAGCCTTTCTCAAGAGCTCTGAAGGTGCTCCACCATAACAAAGCATGGAACATACCACTAGTACCTGCACCAACATAAAAATGTAATTTCATGCACTTTATCATATAATCATTATAAACTTGTCACACAAATCACTACATTAGAGACTTCTGTATATGAGAGCTTTATTTCTGAGTAGCCGTTGACATGTATGAGATTCTCTATAATGTCTTAGCATCAAGCTAATTGTGATGAGTTTTTTTTCGTTGACGGTTGAGTCTACACAAGAATTTCTGACAAACAGACATTCGACTTTTTTACTTTGTATATTGCAACATTCCAATTTCAAGTCTAACTCTGAATATTATTACTGGATTAGCCTGTTAGCCTGCTGGCAGTCTGCCGAACTGCGTGTTAAACAAAACCAGGTTCAATGTGATTTTGTGCCTTTTATTTCATACACATGTAATTTGTGATTTAAAAAAAAATAGTATTTACGAGACTGAGTATATTTCCATCTCCAAGTTGAGTGGGACAAATATTTTCGTCTTTTTGAGGGAGAAAAAGTTCTCCTTCTGCTCCCCCTTCTGCCATGCTGTGGCTGTCAGTGTGGGATTGTGCAAGCCAAATTAAAATACAGTGACGATATTAAAACTGTCCAGGCTTATGTTTTCATTTGTGTTTAATATCACAGTGTAACAATTAACATATACCAGCACATGTCTAGTTCTGTTTGATCAGAACATGACCTGCTTTGCAGTTTGTCCACTTTTAACCTTTGACTTTTAGACCAAAATGATGCTAAAAAGAGAAGAATGGAGTGAGCAAACTGTAGCACCTACAGTAATAGATGCTGTCAATGCACTGCAGTTGTCTAGAGAACTCAGCACTTGAGTAGATTTCTGTCATGATTCTTTTACTCAAGTAAGCTTTGTTAGGGTTACTTTTATTCCAACTTGACTCATTACTTCACTGAAGCAGCAATAGTTCTACTTGAGCTTAAGCTACATTTTGAACCACCAACAGAGCTCACTACTGTACGGGTGGGACAAGAAACAGACTACCTATTACCTCACTGTATAGAGCAGCCTTTTCCATTCAGGGCACAGCTGGTGTGCCTTCCTAGATTCTTATATTAATTCTTAACCTAACGGCAGTGGCTTTAATATGTTACTCTTCCCTACAGAGTGAAGCCACCTGTTTTCCTTTCTCCCTCTCTATCCGAGGAAGGTTTTTGAGGAACTGCTCCAGAACTGCCTCTCCAATGAGCATGCTTACGTAGTAGGCCAATCAGAAAGTAAATGAATCTAACATGAATCTCTTGCCAAGCTAATTATTTCTTTAAAAAGTGTTTTAATGAAAAGATGTTAGATGAATTCAGTCTTATATTAAGAACATGGACATCACAATAAGATGTATTTCATCTAAATAAATCACTTAATTATTAAATATATTTTATCTAATTAATGAAATAATAAAGAAACAGGTTGATTTCAAACAGGTAGCAATACTGTGAATACACTGTTTATGACTGATCAAGAAAGAAGAAGGGACTGACCAAATGACCATTTGATGAACCCAGATAAACAAAATAAAAAAAGGTATGTTACAGCCTAAATGGTGCTCAGTTTACTCAGTGTTCACTGTAAAGACAAACATAAAGCCCACTGAATAAAATTCTTCAGTAGCATCAGATCCAGTACATTAACTACAAACCTTTGTGTCCTTCTCTAATCTCTACCCATTCTCTCAGTCTGTCTCTCTCTCCTTTTCTCTCCTTTCCTTCTCACTCTCCATTCTCTTCTGTCTCTCTGTCTTTCTCACCTGTTCTCTCTCCTCTGTCTGGCTGTGTCTCTTTCTCTCACTCTTTTCCTTTCTTTCTTTTACCCTCCCCATCTCTTGCTCTCATTCTCTCTCTTTCTCTCACTCGATCTCTCTTTAACCTAGTCCAGGCATCGCTCACCCTCAATAGTAGCTGACGTGTTCTGTTCAGTTCAGCATGTCCAGAGTGTGGGGCCTATTTGCTGCCAGGCTGCCACAGGTCATCTATTATGCTGCTATAATCAGCAGAGCAACAAAGTCTGGAGGGATAAATATGACTCTGGTTGTGAGTCACCGTGTGTGTCTGTGTGTGTGTGTGTGTGTGTGTGTGTGTGTGTGTGTGTGTGTGTGTGTATGCACTTTGCTCGCGGCATCAAAACAGAACGTGTTGGTGATGGATTGCCTGTTGTTAATTTTTTTCCCCATTGAATTGCTTTTTGTGTAGCTATTCTGTTACTGCAGATCCTTGTGAAGGATTCTGACTCTTCAGACATGAGCTAAAGAGCGTTCCAGCCTGAAACAACCACTTACACAATAGCCTGGACTGGGTTGCCTAGCTACCAGAGAGAAAGAGAGTGAGAGAGCGAGAGAGTGAGAGTAACCTCTTGTGTCTAAATTTAAACTCTGAGACTGAGGGGGGAGTCCGCAGGAGACTGTACAGGTAGACTTTAATGTTCTCTACACCCAGGTAAAACGACTGCTCAAGTAAACTTTAATGTTGAGGATGCTCAGGTAAAACAACTGTACAGGTAGGCTTTAATGTTCAATACGCTCAGGTAAAAGGACGTTACAGGTAAACTTTAATGCTCAATATGTTCAAATAAAATGACTGTATAGGTGAACTTGAATGTTCATTGACCTCAAGTAAAACAACTGTACAGGTAAACTTTGAAATTCAATATTCCCAGGTCAAAAGACTGTACACCTTACCTGTACTGTTTAATATTCTCAGGTGAAAAGACTGTACAGCTTACCTTGACTGTTTAATATGCCCAGGTAAAAAGACTGTATATGTTACCTGTACTGTTTAATATGCTCAGGTGAAAAGACTGTACAGGTTACCTGGGCAGTTTAATATGCTCAGGTGAAAAGACTGTACAGGTTACCTGTACTGTTTAATATGCTCAGGTGAAAAGACTGTACAGCTTACCTTGACTGTTTAATATGCTCAGGTGAAAAGACTGTACAGGTTACCTGGGCAGTTTAATATGCTCAGGTGAAAAGACTGTACAGGTTATCTGGACTGTTTAACATGCCCAGGTAAAAATACTGTACAGGTTACCTGGGCAGTTTAATATGCTCAGATGAAAAGACTGTACAGGTTACCTGGGCTGTTTAATATGCCCAGGTAAAAATACTGTACAGGTTACCTGGGCAGTTTAATATGCTCAGGTGAAAAGACTGTACAGGTTACCTGGGCAGTTTAATATGCTCAGGTGAAAAGACTGTACAGGTTACCTGGACTGTTTAACATGCCCAGGTAAAAAGACTGTACAGGTTACCTGGGCTGTTTAATATGCCCAGGTAAAAAGACTGTACAGGTTACCTGTACTGTTTAATATGCTCAGGTGAAAAGACTGTACAGGTTACCTGGGCTGTTTAATATGCCCAGGTAAAAATACTGTACAGGTTACCTGTACTGTTTAATATGCTCAGGTGAAAAGACTGTACAGGTTACCTGGGCAGTTTAATATGCTCAGGTGAAAAGACTGTACAGGTTACCTGGGCAGTTTAATATGCTCAGGTGAAAAGACTGTACAGGTTACCTGGGCTGTTTAATATGCCCAGGTAAAAAGACTGTACAGGTTACCTGGACTGTTTAATATGCCCAGGTAAAAATACTGTACAGGTTACCTGGGCAGTTTAATATGCTCAGGTAAAAAGACTGTACAGGTTACCTGGACTGTTTAATATGCCCAGGTAAAAATACTGTACAGGTTACCTGGGCTGTTTAATATGCTCAGGTGAAAAGACTGTACAGGTTACCTGGGCAGTTTAATATGCTCAGGTGAAAAGACTGTACAGGTTACCTGGGCTGTTTAATATGCTCAGGTGAAAAGACTGTACAGGTTACCTGGGCAGTTTAATATGCTCAGGTGAAAAGACTGTACAGGTTACCTGTACTGTTTAATATGCTCAGGTGAAAAGACTGTACAGGTTACCTGCACTGTTTAATATGCTCAGGTGAAAAGACTGTACAGGTTACCTGCACTGTTTAATATGCTCAGGTGAAAAGACTGTACAGGTTACCTGCACTGTTTAATATGCTCAGGTGAAAAGACTGTACAGGTTACCTGTACTGTTTAATATGCTCAGGTGAAAAGACTGTACAGGTTACTGGACTGTTTAATATGCTCAGGTAAAACACCTGTACACATCAACTTTAACCTGTACAGTCCTTACCTGGTTATGCTGAACATTAACATTAAAGTCATAGACATACCTAACATTTATGTTCAACTTGGCTAGATAAAACAACCAGATAGACCTTCGATATACCCAACCGTACAGGTAGACTCTAATTGTCAGTACACTCAAGTAAAATGACAGGCAGAATTTAACATTCGGTATGCTCAGGTAAAAAGACTATACACATAGTCTTTAACGTTCAATATGCCTAATCAAGAAATAAAGTAAAATGACCATACCAGTAGGTATTAATGTGCCCAAATACCAACTATAAACTTAACAAATACTACATACATGCACTTCTACCAGTAACTACTAACATCCCCAGAATAAGATTATACATACTGTTCTATAATATTACTAATGTAGCTACTGAAATGATTTATACAAAAAGAACATTATTACTTAAAGGCAAACTTATTTAGACAGTACAAAGCTCAGGTATACAACACAGAATGCGTCACAGTGAGAACGCCAATAAATATCAAGCTTATTTTACACTCTCGCATGTAGAGCATGTAGATTTTAAATAAGAAAACATTCAACACAGTGTACTGAATTTGTAATGTTTGCTTTCAGCTAGCTACCTCCTCACAAATCACTGTATTCTTTTTGAGTTAAAAGGTATGAGGTGACATATAGTGGATGGGAAAAACATGCAGGGCATTGGTGCAACATATAAGGGCCTGTGTTTACACACTAAAATCACTCAAGACATAGTAAGATTAGAAATCCTTATGGGTAATGATGAATACCTTAATGCTTACTGAAGGGATCTTCCAAAAAAATCTGAAAATCTGTCTCCACACACGTGTCCACCTACTCTCATCTTCATTCATGCCTTACAGAGTGTTTGAGGAAGGTCTGGATTGTGCAGATAAGATCACCCGCGGCTATCCTCATCATCATCTGCTGCAGCCCAGGCTAGCAGCTGCAGCTCAAGATTAGCACCTCTGGGGCTAGCGGAAGCAGCAGCTACAGCAGCAGCAGCAAAAAGCTTCTCACTAAAGCTCCGTTCCATGCAGCTTAGAGCTTTAGCTTTCATTTCTGGAAAGTGAAACCTCAACATTTTAGCATGTTTTATTGTGTCCTATGCTGTAGCCCATGTTGCTGTATGTATTCCATTTGAGCATGAAGACTTTTGGGTGCGTGGCAGTCTCACTTCATTACTAGCGGAAAAAAGAAGGGCTTTAGCACACATCCAGGAGATTCACTCACAGTTAGAAGCTAATTTTAAACCTGATCTGTTTCATGTCAAGAGGACATGGATTAGTGCATTATTAATTTGCAATTTGCTCACATTCAGGAATAGGCTTAGACCTTCAGATTAGTGGTGAACATTTAAATGTCTACAGAGCTAGCACTGTTTCAGCATTGTGACCCTGCATCTAAATGACCAATGACTATTTTTAATATACACTTACTGACCAATTTAAAGTAAAATTTTATTATTATTATTATTATTATTATTATTATTGTATAACACTTCTAATGTAATAAATGCAGAAGGAACTACATGTTCCTACATGGAACAACATTTCCAAATTCCAGTCTTGTAGTATATTTCCTAAGAGCAAATGTGGGCCTCTGTCTGATGCTGAGCATCTCTCTGTTTCCCTTATAATCCCTATGGCCATAAAATCAATCACATTTGTTGGACAAACGTAATTAATTACATAATCCTATTGACTGCTTCTCCCATGTAAACAGTTTTATCCTTCTAGGAATCCTTTCATGGTATGACTGACCTCTGCCTGAATGTTGTTTAATATAGTAATATAGGGCTGGGCAGTATGAGTTGAATAACAACCCACTGAGATGTAAGTGAGCTTAAAGACACCTATGAACGTAATCAAGCTCTATTATAAGAGTGACATTTCAGAAGAGGAAAGGTCGAGCTTTAAACAGCACAGTCATTACGCCACCTGATGGCGGGCCACAGAAAGCCTGAGGCAAGGGCAAGCGACTGGGGAGTGGGACACCACTCAGCACTTACACTGACGGACCATAGAACTCAGTGATTTATACCTCCACTGTTTAGCTTTAGATGGAAAATTAAGGTAATGCTAAATATAGCTATATGGATAAAAAAAAGAATTAATAGAAATAGTCCATACTGTCTTGTGAATACTGACATAAGCGGTTCAAAAATGCTCAAGTGCTGCTTTTTTAAACATGCTTTTAATGTGTTATGTATGTGTTATAAATCATTGCTATGTAGTTAAGCATTTCTAAAATGGAAATGGAATTCTAGAATGGAAACTATGCACAGGTCACAGCTAACTGCTAACCTAGCAATCTATATATGTATCTATCTGTCTGTCTGTCACAATGAAGTCATCTTGCAAGAAATGAACAGACAAATAAGAGACATGGAAAAAACAGAAAAAAAAAATAGTAGAACCAAAACAGGAAAGAGAGAATGAGAAGTCAGAACGATGAAAAAAGTGACAGCTGAGTGCCAAATGAGAAAGAACACTGCAGCAGACTCCATTAGAGTGCCAGCCTTCGTGTTAATTAATACCCCAGTTTTAATTAATGGGCAGATTTGGCCTCTGAACTCTGCGTGAGACACGAGCAGGAGAGCACAGTGACAGATGAAGGATGAATAATCTGCTAATTTCATTAGTAAACACACACACACACACGTACACACACACACACACACACACACACACACACACACACATACATGCGCGCACACACAGGCAGACACACACACGCAGACACACATACACGTGCGCACACACACACACACGTGCGCACACACACACACACACACACACACACAAACCACAAACACACGCACACATGCACACACACACATACACACACACATAGAGGGAAAGGAGTCAACTACAGTGGGTTTTTATACACTGACACTGTCTCATCTAAACCAGCCATTAGGGGTGTACTTTGTGTACTTCTGGTGCCGGTGCCAAGCCCGGATAAATGGTGAGGGTTGCATCAGGAAGGGCATCCGGCGAAAAACTTGTGCCAAAACTATCATGCGGATCACAAATATGTTTGCCGTACCGAATCGGCCGAGGCCCGGGTTAACAACGACCGCCTCCGGTGCTGTTGACCAGCAGGGTGCCGGTGGAAATGGGACTACTGTAGGTCGAAAACCATCAAAGAGGAGAGGAGGAAGGCGAGTTAGAAGACAGCGAGGGAGAAGGAAAGGCAGGAGTGTGGAGGTTAGAGTAGGGACTCTGAACATGTGGACAATGACTGGTAAAGGCAGAGAGCTTGCAGACATGATGGAGAGAAGGAAGGTAGATATTCTGTGTGTCCAGGAGACCAGATGAAAAGGAAGCAAGGCCAGGAACATTGGAGGTGGATTCAAACTGTTCTATCATGGTGTAGAGAGGAAGAGAAATGGAGTAGGGATAATCCTAAAGGAACAGCTTGTGAAAAGTGTTCTGGATGTAAAGAGAGCGTCAGACAGGATAATGAGCCTGAAGTTGGAGGTTGATGGTGTAATTTTGAATGTGGTCAGTTCATATGCACCACAGGTTGGTTGTCAGTTAGAGGAGAAAGAGGAATTTTGGAGGAAGATGGATGAAGTGGTAGATGGTGTCCCTAGAGAGGAGAGATTAGTGATTGGTGCAGACTTCAATGGACATGTTGGTGAAGGGAATAGAGGGGATGAATGGGTGCTGGGTATATATGGTGTGAAAGACAGAAATGCGGAAGGTCAGATGGTTGTAGATTTTGCAAAGAGAATGGAAATGGCTGTGGTGAACACATATTTTCAGAAGAGGGAAGAACACAGGGTGACATACAAGAGTGGAGGGAGGTGCACACAGGGTGACATACAAGAGTGGAGGGAGGTGCACACAGGTGGATTATATCCTTAGCAGGACATGCCACCTAAAGGAGATTGGAGATTGTAAAGTGGTACCAGGGGAAAGTGCAGCAAGGCAGCATAAGGTGGTGAGAGAAACTGGCAAAAATGTGTTGGGTGTTTCGTCTGGTCAGAGGAAAGAAGACAAGGAAAGTTGGTGGTGGAATGAGGAAGTCCAGGAGAGTATTCAGAAGAAGAAGGCAGCTAACAAAAAAGTGGGATAACCAGAGAGATGAAGGAAGTAGGCAGGAGTACTGTGAGGCTAGTCGTATAGCGAATAGAATGGTGGCAAAGGCAAAGGCTCAGGCCTATGATGAGCTGTATGAGAGGCTGGACAGTAAAGAAGGAGTAAAGGACTTGTATCATTTGGCTAAACAGAGAGATAGAGCTGGAAAGGATGTACAGCAGGTTAGGCTGATAAAGGATAGAGAGGGAAATGTACTAGTGAGTGAACAGAGAGTGTTGAGTAGATGGAAGGAGTACTTTGAAGAACTAATGAATGAGGAAAACGAGAGAGAGGAGGACAACGGGGGGAGAGATAGTGGATCAGAAAGTGCAGAGAATTAGTAAGGTGGAAGTGAGGGCAGCTTTAAAAAGGATGAAGAATGGAAAGGCAGTTGGTCCAGATGACATACCTGTGGAGGTATGGAGATGTTTAGGAGAGAAGACAGTGGACTTTTTAACCAGGTTGTTTAACAAAATCCTGGAGAGTGAGAGGATGCCGGATGAGTGGAGAAGCAGTGTACTGGTCCCCATTTTTAAGAACAAGGGTGATGTGCAGAGCTGCAGTAACTACAGAGGTATAAAGTTGATGAGCCACAACATGAAGGTATGGGAAAGAGTTGTTGAAGCAAGGCTAAGGCGAGAGGTTCAGATCAGTGAGCAGCAGTTTGGTTTCATGCCCAGAAAGAGTACCACAGATGCAATTTTTGTATTGAGAGTGTTGGTAGAGAAGTACAGAGAAGGTCAGAAGAGGTAGACCTCAGAGAAGGTTTATGGATGTAGTGAAGGTGGACATGGAGATGGTTGGTGTAAAAGTAGAGGAGGCAGTGGATAGGGCAAGATGGAAGCAGATGATCCGCTGTGGAGACCCCTAAAGGGAACAGCCAAAAGAAGAAGAAGAAGAAAGAAGAAGACACTGTCTCATCTACATCTATATATAGAGAGAGACAGTGAGGCTATAGACACCCACATGGTCTACGGGTACAGGTTTAGGTAGACACACTTGTAAAATATACAGCCTGGCATGGAATATCTCTTCCTAATGCAGTTCATTTGTAAAAGAGTTTTTCTTTTTTAGAACCAAAGTCAAACACGCAATAAGATCCTACCTGACAGAATCTTTCCTGCTGGGTTCTCCTTAAACCTGAAAAGCTTCAATTCTTAAATGCCTCACAGGATGCCATGTTATAGTGTCACACATTCGGCTGCTTCTAGGAAGGACACAGACTCCAACTCTCAGAATACACTGGGAGATCATGTGACTTTGGACTCTAGCTTGTGCTCCTAATCTCCTGAGTTTTAAGTGTTACCACCAGTGTGTTTAATCAGAGGACAGGTAGACTACAATATATAAGCCCAGGCTTTTGTCAGTCTCAGTGCGAGGTATTGTTTCCCAGAAACTACTGAGCATTCTCTTTGTCTGATTCTGACTGACCGTGTTTTTGACCCTTTTGTTTAGTTGTGTTGAATTATGTCTTTTGCCTTCCCCTTTGGTACTTCTGCTTGTTGATTTGACTGGTGTCATGACTTTTTGCCTGGACTCTAATTACGCTTTGAGTTTTGTCCATTTTTGCTTTAGTTGCTTGGTTTTCATTAAACCACCATCCCTTTCATCTGTAAAAAAAAAAAAAAAAAAATATTGTAGAAGAAGACAAACACATGCTTTCCAAATAGGTCTGGTTCTAAACTTTGATTGGCTGATGTAAATTATTCTTTATCTACTATAAAACTATTATGAATTATTTAGTAGCTACTATCAAACTCCTATATAAGTTTTATAGTTATGAGAGGGTGTAACAGGATTGAGGATGCATATACTGCAACATCCAGTAACATCTAGACAAAGGTGTTTTTCTTAGATTTGCATATAGGCTCACATTAGCTCAGCTCTAGCACAGGAAGGAAAAGCACAAGAAGGAAAAGAATATATAGAATTGAGAGCGAGAGTGAGAGACAGACCAGTGCACCAGAGGAGCAAATCAGAAGTGTGATTTTATCTAAGGAACAGTGGACAGTTCTGTGTTAAAATTTGTGAATTCACACTAAGCTGCACTGTCTGATTGGTGTGCATCACAGCTCCAACAACAAAACAAAGAATGCCAGACTCTAAGGGATTGGAGATGACATCACACATCTTTACTGCAAAAATGATGGGTTCTTGTTGGAGGAAGAGTTTATGGCTAAAATGCATAGTTTCAAACTCAGGATTTCATTAGAAGTCTATGGCGTGTGTAGAGTACAGAACATTAAGCAGAAGAGCTTACTGCTGTCTTATTCCAAATCCATCCCTAAAGCATGGCTGGATAAAAATATCACACCTCAGGAATTAAAGTCATCTGGCGACATACTGAAAGAATTGCCAGTCGAGTGAAAGAGCTATAAATAAATGAGAGAGAAAGGATGAGCATATGGAGTTTGTGTTCCCCACGCCACACTGATCAAACTCATCTCTCTCTCGGTCTCAAACACACACACACAAACACACACACACACAAACATACACACACATGCACATCCAGATTAAGCTCATCACCATTACACAGACACAGAGGATCTGTTAAATCAAAAGGCAGCCTGACTGCCTGCCCGCCTGCCTGCCTTCTCACAGTGTAAATGAGTCTGTATCTCAGCCCTGACAAATACCTCTAATTTCATCATCAAAGTCTGAGCACGAGCGTGAGTGAATGAGTGTCTTGAATAGGGTGCACTGCAGCAACAGTGTGCAGGTGAAAGATGTTTCAGTAAAACTAAAACACTGCCTTGAAGTGATGTTGGTCTTATCTGAGAGATTTTTTACTCTTCAATTTGAATTGGATTAGACTAAATTTGGTGTAGGTGACATCAGATCTGCCAAAGTACCAATCAGTTATAACTATGTTATAATGTCAGCTACTCTATTTTGTTTCCCTCACATAAAGTTACTGCTCTCCGCTGCTCCAAGTCCAAAACTCCAGCAAGCAGGTTATTTAAGCTTTTCTAAATGTGTTAACAGTGCTTGTTATGAAGGTTCATTATACTGCTGTTTGCAGCGTTGCTAGACGCTGCTTCTGACTGATGTTATAGCCATCTGTTGCAGGACTGTACTGCAATTTATTAACTTCATTTATGAGCGCATAACAGCTAGTGGTCCAACTTAACTCCAAGAATAAAATTATACGTTAACATAGTATTATATTAGCTACCCCCACTGACATTAAGGTTCAGTGTTTCCCCGCAATTGTACTTTGCAATCACCAATAATGTACATGAAATTTCTCCAATACTCCATGAATATGACAATGCTGCCTCATAATGGGAGGTTACACAACATTAGTTTCAGAACTACGGACCAGCAGTTAGCTAGCTAGCTATTGGTTGCAGATAAAACTATATATAACCTTCAGTCATTATGTAATCTGACATGCCCACGCAGTACTGAGCAGGCAGCCGCTCTGACTTTCTGGGACATTTATTAACAATGCTCTGAGTATTAATTTATACATGTTTCCTAAATATCACAGTGGAAAATGTGTTTCATGCCATCTCTTTCCTAGTAAAACCAAATTTAAACATTTGAAACCTTGCTGACAGGGCCTTTTTTTGTGAAGAGAGCACCAAGTGTTTAAGTGTTGGCCTATCATTAGGAGATCATGAGATCAATCCCTGCTGATCCTACAGCCATTACTGGCCAGGACACCAAAAGAGCAAAATTGGCCTTGCTCTCCCTGGGTGGGTAGGATGCCCCCCCACCCCCTTCTCTCCCCTCACACAGAGCGATGCTAGTCACGTCTGTTAGCTGATGTAACAGAACTGGCAGTTGGTGCGTTGCGCTAGCTGCAGCTCATAAAGATGCGGTGGCACTTCACAGGTCTCGGAGGAAGCCTGTGTTAGCTTTCGCCATCCTAGCTCTGGTAGTATTGAGTGACTGGGGGAGTCCTAAGTAGTGGAAGGAATTAGGTAGAAAATGTTCGTTCCTTTCAAATGGTCAAAATAACATGTAGCTTAACACTAGGAACCCATAGCTCTGTCCTGGCTATATCAGGTTTAGTAGAGGAGGTGTGGTAAGGTAATTTGTATTTGTATTTGCCACAGATTACCTCAGATATCCCAGAACTAAATGTCATAGGCTGGCCATTCACGTCAGTGTCAAAATGATATCAATGGATGCAAACAAATACCAAAACAAGCTTTCAGTTCGTACCAGATAGAACAGCATTAGGCTAGTCAAGTGGCCTACTTCACAAATGTTGCCCAACAGGACTGAAATGCCTTGTGACCTTCAGACATTTCATTTTATTCTCCTTCTAATTACCCCCATCACCAGCCTGTTGTTAACTTGAAGATGATTGAACTGTGTCAAAAGATCCATTTTAGTGGTAAGCCTTGTCTCCCGCTTGAAAAAACAGGTGGCGATGTTTATTATCAGGATTATTTTTTTACCTTAGGTTGTTTTAAACATGACTACATTCACTGAAGGAGCTCAAAGTTTGCTGAATTTTAAAAGTTAATTTACTCCAGCCTCATTACTCATACTCATACTCGTAGTGGATTAAAATATGGATCTCATCAGACAAAACTAATCCACCTCCAATACAGCCAATGATGTTGATGCCCCCTCACAGCTCACCTAAAATCTTCCCACTTGCAGGCCAGGGCAGTCTAACACAGCATTAACATTTTAGCATTTAAAAAAAGAAACATCTATGCCTTTTGGTGAGCGACTGCCATGGTGACAGCATCTGCCAAAGTCTGTAAGGAGGACAGCTAAGGAGAGCTTTGACACTCTCTTTTTTCTACTTAAGCAATGGGAATGCAAAATCAGTGCCTTATCTTAAAATATTATTTTAGAATATTTTCATTTACTTCGAAGAAATTTTTTTAATGATTGGCAATTTAAAGGTTGACTCTGGCTTTCAAGTAGGCAGGCCTAGACCTCCCAGACCTTCCCATATATGACCTTCTGGTATATACATACACAGATTCACACACACACACACACACACACACACACACACACACACACACACACACACAGAAGCACACACACGCACACACACTCACACACACACACACAAACACACACACACACATGCGCACATATAGACACACAGAAGGACATGTATGCCAACACAGACACACAGGTTTTCAAAACACTCTGAATCTCTTGCTTCAGCATCACTTGGGGCTGAGAGAAGGCATCAGATAAATAATGTATGTTTAAGTCTCAAGAAAACTGGAAAAAAGTTGGTGGAAGAAAACACAACAGCTGAAATGAAATATTCACCTGAAGCACAATGTGTAAAATATATGTGTAAGAAATGTGAAGCCTCAAAGAGTTAAAAAAACATCACAAGGTTTCATTTACAGTAAAAGAAAAACAAAAAAACAAGTCACATGCCAACAATAAGAACTTCAGTTATCAAGTGTACCATATATTTTAGGGCAAAAAGCTGTGGTCAAATGACAAAACAATCTATGTCATACATTTGAATGTACTGATCCTAATAGCTAGCTTCATGTTTCTAACTAGGCTATTCTTTCATCCTGTAGGATAAGAGGCAGATGGACTGTTTCAGTGAGAAAAAGACGTCAAATTGAAAATGCCATCCTGCCTATTCATATGTGTCAATACATTTTTGATCTAGTATGTGTGAAAATATGTGAGGAAATGCTCACACAGTGAATGCCAATCAGGTTTAGTGAGTATCACAAAACACAAGTGCTGAACTTTAAACCTACATACTGTCTGCTTACAGTGTTCACACGAAACTATTATCTGTTAAATGCTCTCTTGCCTCATTATAATTCATTAAAATGCACCCCCTTTAAAGCAATCTTGATAAAGCTTCAGCTGAGGGATTTAAATGAAAATGGATTCACTGAGATTGAGATTCAGCTACTGCAGATGTCCTCAGGGAAGAGCTGATATAAATGAAGTACAGCTGCTCTGTAAGTGTGGTGTGTGTTCCAGCAAGTGGTCAGGAATCACTCTGACCAGTGGGTCAGTTTTTTAGCAGTGCAGCAAATAAAACACAATTAATAAAACTCTCAATTAAACATAAATATTTTAGGTATGTTATCTTGAACTCTACAAAGAAACTAAGAACTAAGGGCCAAAATATAACATTACAAGACATTTGCATGATACATGATTTAGAGGTTTATGGCTAAATTAGAAAGAACAAAGTGCATGAATAAAATAACTTATATATATATATATATATATATATATATATATATATATATATATATATATATATATATATACACACACAGGATATATGGCTCCAAACACTCCACTGGTTACTGTAGTTTACAGGCTCTTTGTAACAGGTCTAAATCTTTCTTGTTTATGACACAGTTCACTGTTGGAGAAGAACTGTAACTCATGATATATTCAAAAGGGACATTATGAGGTCTTTTGTATGATAACTATAAGATATCCTGAAATTGCTCATCAGTATCTCAATCTAGCGTATAAATGTGGACAACTTAAACCAACCAAACCTTCCATATGGACCTCATCAGACAATAAAATGTTGCAGAAGAAAGTGACAGCAGGAAGGAAAAGACATGCCACCACTGGAAGAAATAAGACAATCACACAAGAGATTATTCAGACAGTCTGATCTCTTCACTTGGCTAGCGTCTGCTGCAGGAATGACAGATAGCTGGCTAGCAGCATGAGGCGATGCACCGCTGTCCTCCACGCTGCTGCAACCTACCGCAGCTGACTCAAACACACTGATTCATGGCAAAGAGCCGTCAGAGCTTGTCGTGCCACGGCTCTCCAAAGAGAGCCGGAACACGCTGATAGATGACCCCGCCCTCCCCATGGTGATTTGTCGCTCTGATGGATGGGACGGCCATCGGCAGCCTCGGTAGCCAATCTGATTCCTGTCTCTGAGGGTGATGAACTGAACTGTGACGCTGCAGTCCTTCACTGAACTACAGACTACAGGCTACACTGATCCTTAACCAGTGTGCATGTGTGAATGAGGAGAGCAACAGTGCAGACCCTAAGCTGACCTCTCTGAAAGTCCAGTATGTAAAGCCAACTGCTGTTTTTAGAGACCCTTTACAGACTGTGAATGACTCTAGGTTGAAAAATCAAATTTACATCACCACTTACATCTACCCATCCAAAAGTTTATGAATGGTTTAAAATAAGACTATAAATGGCTATTAATTAGGTCATCAACACCTGAAAAATCATTAATAAGTAGTTATAACACATCCATAATGTTTAACCAGAGATCTTGCTGGATTGTCCATCAGTCAACATCTTACCTGTCAGCTTACATATTCATATCCATCAGACATAACAGGTCACTGTTGCCCTTTTTATGATATGTTCTACCTACTTAGTAATGATGTAATTAACCATTAAGAAGCATATTTTAAACTATTCATAAAATGATTATGAGAGTAGTCAAATAGTAAAATGGTACATTTCGCCCTTACCTCAAATATAGTGAGTGAGCTAAGACATGTTTGATGTCCTAAGTTTACTTCTTTAGTTTTACACTAAAGCCATGAAGCTAATGTAGCTAACAATTAATGGAAACCTCCTCACCAAATTAGTCTTGTGTAAACTGCATATGTACATCACCATGCTTGCACAGAACCATGTTAAGTTCAGTTTCAAGATACAATTTTTTTTAGCTACATACCTGACTTTTGTCTATTGTACAGATAACTTTATGCCATACAGTGTCAGAAATCACATAAGCAAGTCTATTTATTTAATAGCTCAATATGATTTATGACAAATGAATGATGATTTTATATTTTTCTAATTGGCTGCCTGTGTTACATACATTAGCCTAGTAGCCCAGTGAAAATCTAAAGAGTTTAAACTCGCATATCTAACAAGTCTTGGCTGATTCTCTTCATTTGGGATAAAGCCAAATATGGGTAAACTTACTTTTTCTCTCTTACATTAAACATGATTTTTGGCATCACTGCACTACTTTTAAATGTCTAATAAACTAAAGAAGCTGTCCAAGACCAGGAGAGGAGAGCTAACAGTCAGAGTTCAAACAGCAGCGCAGCAGCAGCAGCCTGACTCTGACAGGCCACTGCTTAGAAAGACATATGACACCACCCCGGCAGACAGATAGGATCTGGATTGAATGCATCTGCCACAATGCGCTGGCCTGCTCCCTGCTACAATGAATCAGCTACACCCTTAGCATAGAATTGATCATTTCTGGTTTACATTTATCATATTTTTGCTCAGGGGAGCACACAGGATGCTGGAGGAAATAGACTCCAATCGATAAAGCAGAGAGCAGACAGAGAAAAGATGACAGAGGTGAAAACAGTAGAAACAACTCCATGCTTAAAATGCACCCATGCAAACACACTAAAATCTGTAAGGTAGGGTTCTCGATTAGACTGTAATCATGATTCTGTTATGTTTCTTTAGTGGGCCCTTGACCACTGCAACCCTGTGAACTTCACTAGGTAAACAGTTTGTACTATGCAGTGCTTGTGAATGTTGGCTAGAGGGAGGCAGAGTATCTCTAGATAAGTGTTAGAAAGATCACAGCATGTGTTAGAGAGAATACTATGCCATAATCAAAATTAGTGCTTGTCCAAAGAGGACAAACAACGCAGTTAGTGCATGGTAAAGAGTGCTTTCAGAGCTTAGCAGCTTTGCTGCCTGTCCCACAGTGGCAGTTTGTGAGTTTGCACATTCAGAACTGTTTAATTGTTGTTGTGTAATGGAAAACATTGTGGTGTTTGCAGAGTCAGTGAGCCGTCCACCCTGCAGGAAGAGGGTAAAGATAAAGAGGAGATGTGAATTAAGAAGATTTAGCACTGTTGTTGAAGTGAAAGTTTACACTTCTGCAGTAATGTTATGATTTAGAATGAAGTGTTTAACTTCTAATAAACTTTTCATGCCTTCATCCACAAGCTGCTGTTGTGTATATCAGTTAGAGCTATACGTTTTTTTTTCTTTTTATCTGGACCCAAATATAGCCAGATCATCCTCAGCTTAAGGACCATCTAATCCAGAGAACCAGTTTTCACATCAGAACCCAACTGTAGCCCAACAAAATTCTGGCTGAATCTAACTCCAGTCCAACCAAATTCTGTCTGGACACACATAGTTAGTGCTGCCAAAGCAAATTCTCTCTATTCTCAACTTCCCTGGAGCTCTTATTTGATACCTGAACACAGCAGCTAGCACAACTACACAAATGGAACTTTACATTACACATGCACATGTATACACCAAAGGGGAATCCTCAAGGTTTTCTTGGCCTTCAGGGAAAGCCTAATGATTTCTGTAAAATTAAAAACACATATCTGTAATTTTTGTTTGTTTTGTATAACAGATTGGACATTTATGTCTAATCCCAACTGTAGCCAGACAAAATTCTGTACTAATCTGACTGTAGCCTGACAAAATTTTGTACAAAATTAACTGTAATCTGCCAAATTCTGTCCATACTTAAATTTAGCCTGACAAAAGTCTGAACTCGAGTGCAGCCTGAGCAAATTCCATCTATACTTCAATTTAGCCACAACAATTTTTTTTTCTCCACAGCCCAACCAGCACTGGCCTGAGACTAGATGCAACTCCATATTATTAATGTAACGGTAGCACTGCTTTATTCCTCATCATTGCTAATGCTTTTACTGCTTTTTCACTGTACCTTTGCAAACGGCCAAAATCCCATAGGTTCATTCTTATAGTGCACCACAATATAATTATTTGAAGAATGCTTTTACGTTGCACTACAAGGTACTGTGCTGAATCAATTTGCTGTTTTACTTAACTTGAATCAACTGGCCTCATGAACTTCAGTGGCAACAATATGAGTGACTCCAGCATGCCAGATTAAAAAGTATTTAAGATAATAATAGTAGAGAGAAAAAATTAAGCAAAGCAAAAGATGTGAACAGGAATAAATGCAGTCACTAAATAATGTTTTAAAATTAGTAACTGAATAATAAACCAAGGGTTAAAATATCTGAGAAATGATATCAGAACCCAACTGAAAGTGACGTGCATAGTAGGGTCCCATCAAGTTCAGACAAATATTTTAAATTGTAATTTCAGCGTCCCCTTAAAACTTATTAGGGGGCATACTATAATTACCTGTCCTTTTGTTGTGTCCCTAACAGCAGCAGCAGCTGGGGAGCAGACTGCACTGTGTGTTATCAATGTGTGTGTCTCAGGGGTGAGGAGCTGGGGGAGCGGTGCTGTTACTGTCAGCCCAAACATCAGCTCACACACACATAGTTAGTGCTGCCAAAGCAAATTCTCTCTATTCTCAACTTCCCTGGAGCTCTTATTTGATACCTGAACACAGCAGCTAGCACAACTACACAAATGGAACTTTACATTACACATGCACATATATACACCAAAGGGGAATCCTCAAGGTTTTCTTGGCCTTCAGGGAAAGCCTAATGATTTCTGTAAAATTAAAAACACATATCTGTAATTTTTGTTTGTTTTGTATAACAGATTGGAGATACAAGCTTTACATTCTGGAAACGCCCAATGAAAATTTGCCCAAACAAGACATTATTTAGACCATTTGGTATTTGACACAAGCTTCAAATTAGACTGGCCAAAAAAACATTAATGTGAACTGCAGTGAGCTTAGTGCTAAGATATTACGAGAATTCCTTAGCAGTGACAGTAAAAACTAGCATTGCTATAGAGGTGCTTTTTAACATTAATTTCCCAAACTGAAGACATGCCTCTATAGTCATGGTTTGCCACTGGTATACACATACTGTATATGATGTACAGGCTTGAGAAGTGTATTAAATAAATATTCAAAAGAATATCCCAGAATCACTTAACATATTCTTGGTCCCAAAACACCCAAAATATTAAATGTGTAAAAAAATTAAGATATTTAACTTTAAGGTATAAAAATATAGATATATCATGCCTTATGATTCATAAAATATATACTGTAAATAAAGTGACAAATAAACACCCAATATGTGAAGTGATTGTTCTGAACAGTAGTGTTTAAACATGTACACACAGAAAAGAGGTCAGAATTCATCTATATCTATAATTAATAAACTGCTTTGCTTTGGTCCATCAGTCTCGCCTGTATATCTGACAGATCTTACAGCAGTGTCTTGATGTGCATAATGTGTATACATTTGAGTTAGTGGAGCGTGATCAGTGACCATGGACTGACAATTATAATCCTGGAGAAAGTCATGTGATCACAAGTCAACACTGTCACTCAAACTACAGTCTGCTCCTTTCATCTCACACCACATGATCCGCATGTACATTACACCATTAAATAGCTCATAATTCATCCCCGCCTCTTTTTCTCTCCCAGCACATAAACTTAACAAAAAACCTCACTTTATTTTGTTTCTCTGCTCTACTTCTTAAGCTTTGGAGGTGTTTGAGTTGTAGCAGTGCGCTAATCATTCTGTTCCCCATCAGGAACAGGGTGCTCACCTTTTAAAAACCAAAAAGAAAGATTACAGCAACCATGCCAAGTGAAACGCAGAGCTTCAAGGAGAGCCAAATACCCTTCATTCCAAAAGGATATGAGTGGAGAGAGAGGGAGAGGGAGAGGGAGAGAGAGAGAGAGAGAGAGAGAAAGAGAGAGAGAGAGAACCCTAGAGAACTAGAGAGAGGCTAGGGATTTTACAGTATTATAGAGGATAACATATATGGATAATATAAATGATTATATATTGGACCAAAGGTTTATTGTAAAGACTGCCTAGAGGTTCCAAGCAGTACCAACATGGCCCAGGGGCCATAGCCCATAGATTGAAAACCACTGGCTTAGAAAATTTATTGTCATTACATAATTCATTTGTATTAATACCAAAGGAACACATTACTATCGAAAGTTTGATTCCAAAATGCGTATATCAACTGGCAACAAGAATAGGTTTGAAAAGAATAACACACTCAATAAATGCTAATTTATTTCTCATGGTTTAATCATAACTGAGCACTAATATTTCATGTATTTGTAAAGACTACATAATGTATAATCATAAAAAATATGAAAAGTAGAGTTTAATGTATATAATATACATTATATCTCTATAACCTGTAGGAAGGTAGGTTTTTCTAAGTGAAAATAGGTCACACATCACGTAAGAACACACTTAAACAATTTCCTGATAATGTTAATAAAAATCAGTCTATTTGTGGAGTTATCATACTGTGCCACAACTTTGGCACAGACCATATTTGACATTTTATTGGTTTACAATATGTTAAGTCAGCAAATGCACCGTACTTGTGTATTAAAATGTGCAGAAGTGTGTACTTTAACACATAATTTTCACATATAGGTACTTTCATATATTTAATACATGTGGGACATATTATTTCTTATAGGTAATTACTCATGCATTACACATATGGCATATAATCATTAAATATAGGTCCATAGAATGCATGTATAAACTTGTATCCTGACACTGTTTAAAAACCAGTTACCACAAAGTACTAAAATAACATCCAAATGCAAATCTCTCTCTCTCTCTCTCACTCTCTCTCTCTCTCTCTCTCTCTCTCTCTCTCTCTCTCTCTCTCTCTCTCTCTCTCCCTCTCTCTCTCTCTCTCTCTCTCTCTCTCTGCTTCGAGTAGCACACCGGGCTGAGGTCTTTCCCTACTCCACCAGGCAACAGCAAGTCCTCAAGGAGGAACTGGTTCTGGCATTGGGAGGGGCATGTAGAGGGGTTGGGGGATACAATTTAAAGAGAAGGAGGGAAGACTTCCTTGATTTATTTGTCCAGAGTCACTGATTGCCGTGTTCAAGGGCATTGTTTATAAAAGTGATGGATGAAGCCTGCTTACTCGCTCTCTCTCACTCTCGCTCTCTCTCTCTCTCTCTCTCTCTCTCTCTCTCTCTCTCTCTCTCTCTCTCTCTCTCTCTCGCTCCCCTTCTTCTTCTTTCCAGCATCCCCTCTCTCTGGGCTCAGTCACTTGTGCATGGCAAGGCCAACCATCTTGCTGGAAATTGTCGACATAACTTTTCCTTGAGGGAAGAAGGGCAGCCATAAAAAAGGCAATTTGTCTCACAGCCGATAATTCATTCAGGCCCTGAATATTCCCCATTATGGTCATTGTTTAGCTGGGGCTGACTGCTGACCGCCACAGATGGGGGCTTGTAATACAAGCCGAATTTACATGGACATGAGAGCATGAGCGCACGAGAAAGCACAAAAGTCACGAGAGATATTATACACATGTGGATTCAATAAGGTAGTCCAAGAAACACAAGCATTTCTAAACAGAGGCAAGACAGCTCAGAGCAAAAGCTGCAAAACAGCCTCTAAGCTATTGTCTATGAGCTCAAAACAGGGGCAAGTCTATGTGTAAGGCTTTGTCCAGCTGTGCAAAGAAGTAATTCAAAACAAAATAAAAAGATAACCTCTAAATGTTACGGGGCAGTGGGGAAGCGCAGAACTGAAGCCCAGCAAAACAAAACACGTACTGTGAAGCAAGGGGCAAGGGAAAATGCAGTTGCTACCACCACTGATGAAGCACCCGGACCGAGGTTCAAACCGGCACTGTTATGGTCGACGGTCCGCAGTGCTACCACTGCACCATTTGAGTGAGCGAGCAGCAACAGTCAAGACACCTTGAGGAAGGTGGAAAAAGACGCGCAAGTGAAGGGCAGACAAAAGGGAAGCCACGGACGACGTGCTCAAACAAAGGCTAATTTAGAAAGGTGAAACAAACAAAAACAAAAACACAAAGACGTTGCCACTGTAATTATGGCAGTTGGCAGACTTTGCATGTTTGCTCACCTTTCATGTGCCTTGGATTTCTCTTTTTTTGTGTGTTTGTTTTTTGCGAATAATTTGAGAGCAAATACTCTCTTTTGTCTTTCCAGCCCTCTTTTTATCTCATTTTATTTTTGTGACAGTTTTGTTTCTTTTCTTTTCTTTTCTTTTCTTTTCAAAGACTAAGTACCATACTGGTCACCCCTCTACAAAGGTGTGACAAACATTGGCGTTTGCCAGCACCTTATATACGAGGGCTTCCAGGTGCGTCAGGTTAGTCTTAATTAATCAATGGCACCTTGCCACTGTTGCCCTCTGCCGGTAGCAGGTGCCACAGGCTGGGCACCTCCTTTGGTCTGCCACCTGTTTCCTGGCCTCGGTGGTGGTCAGGAGGGAAGCACAGGCCTTCTGACATGCCCTCTGGCAATGCTGCACAAATTGCTCGGCAGCAGGAACCCCAATCTCGCGCTCCTCCTCAGGGAACATGGGTGGAGAAAACCCAAACTCACATTTGAAGGATAACATTCCCCAGGACAAATGCCAGAGGGTGGTGTGGGCATATTCTACCCAGGGTAAGTGCTCCACCCAAGAGGAGGGGTTAGTGGCTAGGTCTTAGTTGACCCGCTTGGTTTGGCCATTGGACTCTGGGTGGAAGCTGGAGGAGAGGCTCACAGAGGCTCCCATGAGCAGGCAGAAGGCCTTCCTGAAGCGGCTTGGACAGTGCCTCAAACTTACCTCCTTGGAGAATCGGTCCACGAGGACCAGGATGGATGTGTTTCCCCTGGAAGGAGGCAGGCCTGTAACAAAATCCAGGGAGACATGAGACCAGGCAGTGTGAAGACAGGCAGTGGGTGGAGGAGACCGTGGGGCTGTGACCGAGGTGCCTTGCAGTGCGCGCATGTCTCGCAAGTTGCAACAAAGACATGGACATCCCTCTCCATGCTGGACCACCAAGAACTGCAGAATTCCAGGGTCCTAGTCACCTCTGGGTGGCCTGTAGACAGTGAGTCATGTCCCCACCATAGCACTTATTGCCGTATGGCTGCAGGCATACATAGCTTGCCAGGGGGGGCCGCCCCCAGAATCAGGCTCCCGTCACTGGGCCTCCCGGATGGCAATCTCCAGCTCCCAACGGAGAGGGGCCAAGATCCAAGGAGTGGGAATAATGGGCTCAAGGAGGGATCAGGCCCCGGAGGCGCCCATTGCCTGGACAGAGTGTCTAGCTTGTTTTAAGAAGCTTGTGTTTTTAGAGCCCGGCCTATAGGACAGCAGGAACTCAAAGCAGCTAAAAAGCAGCACCCACTGGGCTTGGTGCGGGTTGAGCCACTTTGTCTGTTGGATATAGGCCAGGTCCTTGTGGTCCGTCCAGACCACAAAGGGATGTTTGGACCCCTCAAGCCAGTGCCTCCATTCCTCCATGGCAAGCTTCACGGCCAGAAGTTCCCTATCACCAACATCATAATTGCGTTCAGCTGGGGTAAGGCGATGAGAAAAGAAAGCACATGGGTGGAGCTTCTTGGCCGGGCCTAGCCATTGGGAAAGAATGGCCCCTACACCTACTTCTGAGGTGTCTACCTTGATGATGAACGGCTCCTCATGATCGGGCAACTGGAGGACTGAGGGGGATGTTAACCGTGCCTTGATCTCCTCAAAAGCCTTCTGGGCTTCGCTGGTCCAACAAAAGGGCCCTGGGGTCTTCCGGGTGAGGGCAGTGAGGGGTGCCTCCACAAAACTGAAGTTCCTCACAAAGTGCCTCACAAAGAAGTTGGCAAACCCTAGGAACCGTTGTCCCACCATGTCCACCATGGCTCTGATCTTGGCTGGGTCCATGTAGAGGGTGCCTGTGAACACTGCAAAGCCCAAGAAGGATATCCCCCTGCCAAGTGAGGTTGTAAGCACTGCGCAAGTCCAGCTCGGTGAAAACTGTGGCCTGCTGCAGTGTCTCAAATGCTGTTGACATGAGGGGCAGGGGGTGGCGGTCTTTGATGGTGATGGCATTGAGGCCACGATAGTCTGCACAGGGACAGAGGACCCCGTCCTTCTTCCCAACGAAAAAGAAACCTGCCTCTGCGGGAAAGGAGGATGGGCGTATGAACCCCTGTTCCAGCGCCTCGTGGATGTAGTCCTCTATGGCATCCCGTCCGGGGGGGGAGAGCACGAACAACCGGTTTCGGGGTGGTGTGGTGCCCGGAAGCAGGTTAATGACACAGTCAAATTCCCTGTAAGGCAGCAAAACCTGGGCCTCCTCCTTGCTAAAGACCCGCTTGAGGTCCCAGTATTCTTTGGGGAGCCCTGTGAGGTTTGGCCTAGCGGAACCCCTGGGAGAAGGCGCCCTATGTTGTGGGCAAGGGTTGGCCAGGTAATGTCCGTCACACTCAGGACCCCACGCATACAAAGACTGGGTGGACCAGTCAATCCGGGAGTTATGCTGCCTCAACCAAGGGAACCCCAGCACCAGTCTTAAGTGGGGGCTTGGGTGAGGTACAGCACAATGCTCTCCCTGTGTGGACCCACTCATATGGTGAGTGGCCCAGTTCGGTGAGTGACTGGTCCAGACCCCAGGGACTGGCAGCGGGCTCTCTAGGGGCTCGAAGGGCAGGCCCAGCTCTGTGGCCAAAATTACGTCCAGAAAGCTCTCTGCTGCTCCTGAGTCATGAAGGCCTGCAGGGTGGTATGGTGAGTGGGCCCCCATGAAAGCTGCACCCCCAAAAAGGGCCCTGAGGTGGGGGAAAAGAACAATCGGCCCTTCACTGGTCCCCCTGACCGGAGCGGGCCTGGGCGTTTCCCACTGGGTGACTGATGTTGCTAGGGCGTCTGGCCTCCATGGCATGAGACACAGAGCCATGATCCGGCAAGCCTGCACCCCCCAGTTGCATGGGATCGGGTAGATCCCCGCTAGGTGGTGGGTCAGCTGGAGAGGAGTGCCAGAAGGCTCCTTGAGCCTCCCATTGAGCCCTTGCTGGAACATAGCCATCAGTGCCTCCTCGTTCCAGCCGCTTTTAGCTGCCAGCAAACGGGTGCCTTGGGAGAGGGCCAGGAGGTGGGGTGCTGCGGGGGTTGTGAAAGGTTGTCCACATTGCCCTTGCAAAGCTTTCCCCCAAGGCAGTGTCTGGGGAATCCAGCTCCCACAATGAGGTGGCCCAAGCCTGAGCCCTGTTGGTCAACAGAGAAATCATATAGGCCACTTTAGACCTCTCTGTTGGGAACTGTGAGGGTTGCTGTTTGAACACCAGGGAAGATTGCAAGAGAAAACCTCTGGAGGTCTCTGGGTCCCCAGCATATCTGTCTGGGTTGGCCACCAGAGCATCATCCTGGACAGGGTTTGGGTCAGTAGGGGGAAGAGGGGAGGCCAAAACCAGAGTAGCAGCACTAGCACTGGCACTGACACCAGTACTGGCACTGGCACTGGCAGGCTGAGCTCCCTCGGTCTGTGCTCTGACCAGCAGGGTCAGCTGCTGCATCATGTTGTACAGCAGCTGCTCATGCCTGCCAATAACCACTCCCTGGCCTTTGCAGGGCAGAATGGGATCCAGTTCTGCTGGGTCCATGGTGGTCACACCTTTCTGTTACGGGACGGTGGGGAGGCGGACCCAAGTGCAGAACTGAAGCCCAGCAAAAACATAAATGTCCTGGGAAGTAAGGGGCAAGGGAAAATGCAGTTGCCGCTGCCACTGATGAAGTGCCCAGACTGAGGTTTGAACCGGCACTGTTATGGTCAGAAAAAACTAAAACACAAAGACGCTGCCACCGTAATTATGCTGGTTTGCAGAATTTGCTTAACGTGTTTGCTCTGGCTTGGATTTCTCTTTTTGTGTGTGTGTGTGTGTGTGTGTGTGTTTGTTTTTTGTGATAATGTGTGGTAATTTGGGAGCAATTACTCTCTTTTGTCTTTCCAGCCCTCTTTTTATCTTATTCCTCTATTTTATTTTTTGTGACAGTTTTGTTTCTTTTCTTTTCTTTTTCTTTTCAAAGACTAAGTACTGTACCGGTCACCCCTCTACAAAGGTGTGACAAACATTGGCGTTTGTCAGCACCTTATATACGAGGGCTTCCATGTGCATGAGGTTAGTCTTAATTGATGGACGGCACCTTTCCGCCGTCGCCCTCTGCCGGCAGCAGGTGGTGCAGGCTGGGCGCCTCGCCGCCGTCGCCTTCTTCTGGCAGTAGGTGGCGCGGGCTGGGCACATTGCTGCCGACGCCCTCTGCTGGCGGCAGATGGTGCAGGCTGAACCCTTACACTAAAACCCTTATGTGGGCACACATTTGAGCTCCTCAATTTCTCTTGACCTCACTGACTTATTTATTAGCTTCATTGTAGTTACTAAATGATTCATGGTAGTGTCTAAAATGATCACAATACTAAAATGTGGTGGTCAATACAAATGCCAGTGAAATGTGATGATTCTTTGTATCAATTCAATACCACAACAAAAGCAGAAATGCCATTAGTGCAGTCCTTTATTTATAAACGAATCTATTAAAAGTCACAGGGACTAGCCATTCAAATGCTAAACCAATACACTTAAGGCCAGAGCACATGAAGCAAACATGCTAAAATGTTGGCATAGTAATGTTGGCATAAATATGTACAATATTTGTTCCAATTTCTGGGTAAGAACTCGAACAACGTGATTTGACTTCTGTCCAGATATTTGATGGCAGTGCTTGCAGACTGGATTTTGCTGTATGCTATATTATCTTCCTCATCTGCCTATTTCTATTGGCTCTTGATGACTTTTTTCTACCAAACAGTGGCTCACCAAAAATAGAAACAAGCTCACCAAAAAAAAAAAAAAAAAAAAAACACCACTGAAAGCAAAGCAAAAAAGATCAGAGTCAAAATCTGCACATAGAAATAAAGGAGAGTCCTCAGAACCTCAGAACAAGAAACCAGGAGAGAGATGGCGATAAGATAAGATGGTGACAGCCATCTTTTAATACGAACACCAAAACTACCCAGAACTGAAAAAAACATCAACCAAAAAATACAGAACTGAAAAAAGCATCAACCAAAAAATACTCCTAGCAGTAATGAAAATGAATGTAAAATAAACTGACTAAAGAGAGTCATCAAAGACATTCATCACTGATGTTGATGATAAAGGCTTGATTTAGGATATAAAATCATGCCATACCCATGTAATGTCAGGTAAAAGCTAGACACAGCCAAACTCCACCACACTACCCCCTTTTGAGACTGAAACAAGGTACATTAGTGAACGATAGTAATATGGTAAAGAATGATTAACCAAAGAGAAAAAGCCAAATAAAAATGTATTTGTTCGCCTATAGTTTTGACTGCTGAACAACAGTCAGCACAGCCACCAGTGGAGCATGAGCTTAGCAGTGTATTCAGTAAATCATCTAAACTTAAAATGAAAACACATCACTAAAATATTTTAAAAGATTTATATCTTGACCTTAAGCTAAATTCCACTGAGACTCATCTCTCTCTTTATCCAACAGCACAACTGAACAGTCTCTCAGCCTCTTTGACAAGTCTGTCATAAAAAGGAATGCGTAAAACTATTTGTTACAAATCAAATATATGAAATGTTTTGATTCAAAACAAAATATTTAAAATATATCTGAGCTGCAGGTGGCGGAGATGAAGATGCTGAGATTTTCGTTGGGAGTGACAAGGATGGACAAGATTAGAAATGAGCAGATCAGAGGGACAGTGAAGGTGGAGCAGTTTGGAGATAAAGCCAGAGAGGCCAGGTTGAGATGGTTTGGACATGTGTTGAGGAGGAATAGTGGATATATTGGGCAAAGAATGTTGGAGATGGAGCTGCCGGGTAGAAGGAGAAGAGGTAGACCTCAGAGAAGGTTTATGGATGTAGTGAAGGTGGACATAGAGATGGTTGGTGTAAAAGTAGAGGAGGCAGTAGATAGGGGAAGATGGAGGCAGATGATCCGCTGTGGCGACCCCTAAAGGGAGCATTTAGATCTAAAATGATCTAAAATGTAGCTCATGACTAAGTTCAAAAGTCGCTGTAGTTTTTTTTATGTTTTTGGACACAATTCATTTCAGTACAGTGTCTGTGTTCATTACAGTGAGGTCACTGTGGGGTCTAGAGGGTAAATAAGATTAATAATTACATTGATTAGAAGGAAAGAAATTCCACTGTTCATATCCAGCTATCATATCATATCATATCAAGTCTGGTATACAGGCTCCATCTTTAACTCTCATTGTAGCCTCTGGATCTACAAATATCCTTAGTTGCTGGCTCAGCTATATCATCTGTAACTGTGATTTATCTGAGAAATTTGCATTCAGATGACAACATAATTTGTGTACACACACACACACAGACATATATATACAAATTGTGCATATTCTACATCATGAAAACTCTTCATTGCCCTATAAATGTCAAAGCAACTGATAAAGTAGCACCCATATGCACCAGCACGCACATTTGCACACACACTCACACAGTCAGATGGAATGAGACTCTTATATAAGGTAATTCATTCAATTACTATTGATGCCACAACCACTAATGGTGTTGTAGGTCACATTTGGGCTCTGCATGCACGAACTTTCCATCAGTACACACACGTATCTTTAGAAAGTCTGAAGGCTGCTTTGGATGAATGCAGGTACATGCACTGTCCACATCCACAGGAGAATTAGGAGAAGTTTGAAAAATGCTGACGTGTCTAAATGTTCGTGCAGCATACAGTGTTAAAAAAGTATTCAATTTTAAATTACGGATCACTTCTCTCAAACTGTAAATTAATGGGTTTGCTTCACTATATTCCAGATTTCTATCTGGAAAAAATAATCTTATTACTTATTACTTTTATGTTAGTCTTAAAAAATATACTCTGTGAATTTACAGTAACTTTCTGACAGCAGTGTTTCCAGATAGAACCAAAGACAACATTATAAGAACCTACATGTTGGAGGCTGGTTTGCTGCCTCAGGGCCTGGCCAACTTGCAGAATTGACTGTGAGGTGGGGGGGGGGTCAGACATTGCAGAGTTGAATGAATTCTGCTTGGAAGAATGAGCAAAAATGTCTCCCAGTACATGCAGCACATGTTGTAGGAAATTTATACCTTAGCCTACATGAAGTTGTTTCTGCCAAAGGGGGCAGCAGTAGTAGTTAGTGAAATCAGGGGTGTATTTAGAATATATATATATATATATATATATATATATATATATATATATATATATATACTGTATATATATTAACAACCTCTGTTCTGAATATTATACGTATGCAAAAACAATTGGAAAACCTAAAACTAAAAATAATTTCAGGTTAATTTGAGGTTTCCACAAATATAAACAGTCATCCTTTCAAAAGCTAACATGCTGCTCTAGTAACACTTACAGTTAGGTCTTAAGTTGAAGCATTTACTAAGTGATTCACTAAAAAACTGCAATATATAAAGTAGAAACATGTTCATCACCCAAGCTCCAAAAGTCAGTGTTTAACCTAGCACTGTACTGTATTACACTTAAGGTAGGAAAGTGAATATACACCACTGACAGTCTGGTGTAAACATGACACTTGAAATCCTACAGAGACTAAATCACATTAAAATCTACATTATTTTAGAAGTGGTAATCAGATACTAATTTACTAGCAAATCTTAAAAACTCAAACTGTAGCCTAAATTAAACCTGGTCTGTCTCTGAAATGGTCTTAAATTTGACCTCACTCTCATATCTTCTTTTATATCTGGCTCTTTCTTTCAAACACACAAATACACACACACACATACACACTCTTAGTGTCTTGCAATATGTCTTTGTAATGTCTGTGGTTTCCTCTCCTAAAGCCTCTGTTTTGGGTCAGAGGCATCGCAGGAGAGACTGTGAGAAATGCTTGCAATTTTGAGGCGCATCACACACTGTAATGCGATTGAACAGAAGGAAATGGACAGGTAATGCATTTTAGAACTGGGCTTGCTGGAATGGCAAAGCAAAGGCGAATCTCTCAGTAGAAACACTTCTGGAAAAATCACTGGGGAAATCGAAATAATGTTCCCTGAGGCGCACCAATGAGTTTGCTCAACGCTCTTGGAAGAAATGTTCAAATCTATGAAGCAATAAATGGAGAAAAAGGAATATAGCAAAACGATATGCATGTACTGCCTTTAACTAAAAGCACACCAAGATCTGGTACAAGTAAGTGTTCATGTCTACTGCCCGATCTAATTATGCGTCAAGTTAATTATCTGTCTGACAAATACAGTTTAGCTCAATTCAATTTGTTTGTAGAGCTTCTTCTACACCAGATATTGCCCCAAAGCAGCTCTCCAGAAATGGAGATCCAGATCTGAGTTTTTCTCACTGAGAAGAACCAGTACTCAAAGCAGAGTCTACTCTGGTCCACACGGGCTTACAGAAGAGATGCTATAGTAGTGGATTACAGCATCTCTCGTGTGCTGAAAATACACACAGACCACAGCATGCTCGGCCACACCAACATGATGCCTGCTCATCTGGAAAGTTTTTCGTTGCCTGTGCACATCTGTTAGATCAGTGGTCACCAGCTCTGTTCCTGGAGGTCTACTTTCCAACAGGCTTTACTTCCAGCTTGAAACTAACACACTTCACACAGCTCATCACGTTGTCTTCTGAAGACAGTCAATAGATCAATAATCTAAAGGTGGCAACTGCAATGATTTTTAAATTCTAGTTGATGAATTTATTATTCAACAAAGCTTAAAACCTTTTTGGCAATAATGAACTAAAATTCTTAAAGAAGCTTAGCCTGTTGCTTTTTTTTGTCAATAATTCCTTACTCTGTAAAAAGTTCTACTGTCATGTGTGTGTTCTGCAGTATTTTCAAAATGAATCATACTGTGGAGAAATCTGAGGTTTCATGAAGTACTCAATGTTTTTTCCTCAAAATCATAAATAGAATTAACTGAATTATGGTGAAATTGGAAATTTCATGATGCACTTTCCTAAAGAACTGAACCCAAAGTTTGGCACTAAACTCTGCAGGTCAGTAGATCTCCAGGTTTGCTGACCACTATGTCAGACAGCGAGGCTTTTGCTGGACACTCACCTCCTGAGCCACAATGCTGGAGATGCGCACGGCTCTCTTCATGCGGGCATTCCTACCGCCCGCTGTCCCCTCCTGGGGGATGCTGTCCCGGCCGCTCAGGGACATCTCGCTCATCATCTCACCGCTTCCTCCCGACCAGCGTCCATCCCGCCGCTCGCCCTGACCCGTCCTGTCCGCACCGCGCGCCACTATGGCCACGCCCCTGCCCCTACAGCCCCTGACCCGTGACACCCACCCAGCCAGCTCCAGGAGCAGCAGTGCCCCCTCACCCTCACTCTGTTTGGGCCCCGTCCCGGAGACAGCTGTCCTGGGTTGTAGAAGGAAGAAGCAGCTGGACGGTCTGCATGTTTCCCTGGAGGAGCACTAACAACACTGCTGTTGCTGCTGTTACAGCCACGGCACACCGGCTTCCCCGCTCTGTCTCACTGGCTGTGTTACAAACTCAGACACCGCACTCTCCACACACACACTCCATCTCCCCTCCCCTCCTCTTCACACTCCTCCCTCTTTCGCTCTTTTTGGAAGAGCACTCTAAGTCTGAGGGAAGTGCTTTTACCCCTCAAACTCTAAGGGACCCATTAGCAGCTCCACACCTAACACTGCATAAATGGCTGCATAAATCATGCATTATTTACATAGCAGTTCCTGCATAATAAGTCTTTAGATTAATAACTGAATGATAAAGCCAACAGTTTAAAGGGTTAAGCTTGTCTCATTCAATAAACAGATCCTCTCACACACTTCTGGACAGTCCTAGTGCCTCTCTCTCTCTCTCCCTCTCTCTCTCTCACTCTGATTTCTCTTGCTTTCTTTCTGTCTCTCAGTATTTCTCTCTCACTTTCTCTATCTTTACCTCCTCTCTTTATTTCACTCAGTCATTGACTCTCTCACTTGTTCTCTCTCCACTTCCTCTCTCGGAATGTCACTCTGTCTTTCTGTCCCTCTTCCTCCTCTCACTGTTTTCTTTCTCTTTCTGTCTCTCTCTGTCACACTTTCTCTCTACCACCTTTCTCCCTGTCTTAGTTTTAGCCTCCCTTTCTCTCTCTCTCTCTCTCTCTCTCTCTCTCTCTCTCTCTCTCTCTCTCTCTCTCCCTCTTCTCTGTGAATCTTCTCCACTTGATCAGCTGTAATTGCTACTGGCTGTCTGATCCCCCTTAACACACACACACACACAGACACATACACACCCCTCTATCCCAAATTCCCCCTCCCATCTCCTCCACCAGCTGTGGGACTTGATTAATTCTCTGTAGTTCTTTATTAACACAGGAACACACAAAAAATACACACATCTCTCTAAAAAGTGTGTGTGTGTGTGCATGTGTGTTTGTGTGTGTGTGAGACATGCATCTTCTTTCACACCAGACCACACTCATGTATGCACATTCGGGCATGGAGAAGACTTTTTTTCTGCTTAACGAGTTACTGCAGCTAGGATACTTTTAAACTCTTTTAATTTTGTGCTCTGCTACATCAGGAACATTGCCTTAAATGAACTGTGTCTCTCTGCAGAAGGGGCTACTCCTCCATGTTATGTTATTTCACACTGGCCTCACTATACGAAGAGAGATTGCTGGAGGCCTTGAACACATGGCACTTATGAATTTGGACACATTTCAAATAAATAAGAGGTCTATTGTCAAGATGCTATGAGGGATGCACTTCTGGGCTGAAAACAATCCAATAATTAACACCCTGTTGTGTCTGATACTCATAACAACAACCGATGATTAATACCTTGTTGTATCTGATATTCATAATGATGAGTGAATACTTTATTGTGTCTGATACAAATATCAAGAATGTTAATTACTATATTAGTGTCTGATACCCATGCCAATAACCATTCTGTATTGTCAGTTGTGCCTCGGACCCCCACAAGCAGATGAATCAGCATAATTATGAGCATGTTGAAAGAGCATTCAAAGAGAAATCTGGTGATGGACGAGTCTTCTGAAGATGTAAGTCCTCAGAGAAATTATATTTGAATGTGTTTTTCTCCTGACTCAGTAAAGCTACTTCTTTCAATTTTAACAAAAATCTTACTATCTATATATAGCAAGTCTAGATACAGCCTGTCTCACAGCATTGACTGACAACTCATTGTATTAGACTGAACATAGCCAGCAGGACACTAAGGGCGGCTGTCAAGAAAAGCAAAGCAGCCTTACACCTCAAAAGCACCGGAGGTTAAAAGAACAGTGAAGCACCAGGACACCCGTTAATCATCTTGATTCAGAGCTTGTTGCTGTGCTGTTGTTGTTTTCCCCCTCCTTGCCTAATGTAACAAGATGTATTTTGCACGTGTACGAGTTGATAAAGACAGTGTACGTGCTGTTGACTGGCGGTACTGATCAGCATTTTTGCAAAACAAAATTGCAGATCCTTGCATAACATGTTTGTCCCAGTTTATCAAAACTGTCTGACCTACAGTGCAAAACGTGTCTGTTTCACTTAGTCTACAGACTTGATTCAGTTCCGTATCTTACTCGAAAAACACAACTCGACAGAAAACATACCCGAGGAGAAAACAGGGCAAGAATGTTCCAACTTTTCACCATCACATTACCATTTGATGATCTAGCAGAAAGTGCAGAATAAGAAAAAAATAAAGTAATAAATGAGACAGGGCTGGCCTAGTTTCGGTCTCCCTCACACAGACACAGCATTCGCCCCTAATTTTGCCCATTAGATGTTCAGACATTTAAAGACACAATCAAGTATTTCCGCCCAGTGAAGTGAAAAGCACAACAGCAAACCTTGGGAAAAGCTGAAGGAACGTGTTTTTGAACAGAAAGAACAGGATTTGTTCATATTTATGATAGGGTTTGTAAATTTGCTGATCAGGCTCATCTGAGAGCTGCCTGGGTGTGGCCTAAATAATGAACATGCTTCAATGACCTTTTTTCAAAATTCCCAGATGTCAGATACACCACTACTGCTCCACTTAAGCACAGAGGATTGTTTACGCTGATTTTGTGAATCAGACAGAAGTTTCTTTACCAGGTAATTCACGATCATATCCAAGATATGCTTGATAGCTTAGCATGGATGCTGAACTGCTTGTAGATATAGTCCAGACATACTTGGTAATCTATGACAAAACCCAACTGTTCATAAAAATACATTATTGGATGCACTGAGAAATATTTGTGTGTTGAAAACACTTCATAGAATAGCATAATAGATAACACTATTGGCCCAAACACAGCAAAAAATGATACTGCTTTACCAGTAATGTTATCACCATGGCAATGTTAACATTGCTCCATGCTCATCATTACTGTTTACACTAATTTACACAAATTTTCTTTTCAATGACAAGCTATGAATGCAGCATAAGAGAAACTGAAGAGTTTTATGAAACACTGAAAGTACCCATCCTTGAGAAATCTGATGCTTTGCTCAAACTGGTGTTTCACTACTGTACATGAGGCATGCAGGGACGTTCAGGCTGCTCTCGTGCTGTTTCCTGAACAATGGGGGGAACTCCTGCGAGCTAGAAGGGTAAACTCTGTGCAGCTCCTCCTTTCAGGTCCCCTGGATACATAATTCATTCAAGATGAATACCGCAGCTGCCTGAACCATGTTCACTCTGTCACTACCATCAGGCCAATCATTAGCCTTTGTGAGGCTGAGACACAAAACAGTTTCTGCAAAGGGATGAGGTACAGTGCATGCCATCACCACCCAAAAGCCCAGAGGAGGGGTAGTGACTGGGGGTGGATTTCACCTTTAAAAGACAAACTTTTAAGGGTCAGGGTCAGAGAAATGTGACTTTTAAAGTGTTGGGAAGTGCCCTTCGAAATGTGGTGAGTGAACAGTCTGCAAGAACATGTTAGAATGCTAGCAGAGAGAAAGAGTTTATCCCAAAGGGCATCTTTCCCAAATACCACAGCATAACACTGACACACACATGCTCTGTGGCTCAAGGCATGGCAGCAATTACTCAAAAATCAAAATTTCTTCTGAACTCAAGGGGATTAGAAGGGAATTTGTTCTCCTCTTTGCTGCAAGGACAGTGTAGCACGGCACATGCTACCCCGGGCTCAGGAAGGACGCTGGAGGAAGGGTTCATGTTTGCAGCACACATGTTTCTTTATTTCACACCAAACACAACAATGAAAACCAAAACCAAACCTATGCTGCACACTTTTCAGCGGCCTTCTACCTAGGCTTTTCAGTCCTTTCTTCACGAGAGCTTTTCAGCTCTTCACTCTGTCTCTTGCTGCTGCAGCTTGTCCCTCCCTCTCGCCCTGTTCCCTCTCAGCTCTTTTTAAAAGGTGCTCACGCTGCCAGCCAGATCAGCTTCAGAGCCGAGAGGGAACGAGAGCTCGCCGCTCTGCCTCCTCGTCACCGCCTCCAGCTGGCAATTCGGCAGCCCAGGTCGAACGTGAGGTGTAGTGAAGCGGCCTCGCTGCATAAGAGGGGGCGGGGCCTGGGCAGCAGAGCTCGAGACTCGCTCCTTGCTCTGGTGCCTTTCGTGGCTGGCATCAGTGTCCTCGTCCTCCTCCCCCAGTCACTCCCATCACTCGCGTCTGTCGAGGAAGCTCTGGCTTTCCGCTCCGCCCCCTCCACACTCACCGAGGTTCATCGCCGCTGGGTGTTCGGGCGCCGCCTTCTTGCCGGCTCTTGCGGCTGTCATCGTCGGGGCCTGGGGGGCGGATGCATGCCACAGACAGCTTCTTCTCTTCTGGGGAGACTTTGTACTAGATGTTAGGACATTGCTGCGAGGAGTGGGTTGCATTCAGCCACAATTCTGGGTCACAAACTCCAATCCAATTCATCCCAAATGTATTAGATAGAGATCCATCACTCCAGAGAACAGTTCTACTGCCACATAGTCCAATGCTTGGGGGGCTTTATAACCCTCTACATAATGCCTGGCACTAAGCATCATGATCTTAGGCTCATGTACTGCTGCTTCAGAGCATCCCATTCTATTAGCAATGCTTTTAAAAGGAGATTATATTATAGTTAGACACCTGTGTCAGCAATTTGTGCAAATCAAAGCAGCTGAATTAACTAATTAGAAGGTGTCTGGATATGTTTGGGCATATAATCTGCCATGCATTACACATACACACACACACATTACACACACATTACACACACACATTACATATACACAAAGTTGGTAGGATATATGTAAACATCTGTGTTTTGCTTGTGATTGTCGATGCAGCATATAACATCAGAAATAAGAAGGACAGGGAGAGGGTGTGCAGTCCTGGCCTTTCTCTGCACAACACTCAGAGATGCTCATTACTGTAATGATGAGGCCAGGGACAACGTGTAAATCATCACTAATTAAAAACCACCACCCCTGCTTTCATAACCAAGATCCACCGGCCTGGGACAACTCATCACAAGCTGTAATTTAGCTGCAGCCAGTTAGACACAGAGCACTAAATCCAGTTACACCATAGAGCAAAAAAAGGCAGGAGTTAGGGGCATAATTAGAGGGGAACTTAAGAAACGACTATGACCAGAGAATAATAAATGACCAGAGTTCACTGCTAGCGGCAGCTTCTCTTCTAATAAAACAGGGGTTTTAAATAATTAGCACAGAGGATCTGTTTTCAGAAGCTCTGACATGACATAAAACACTAAAAGTAACTTCAGAGTTGTTTTTTTTTTTCAAAATTCCTGCATAGTTAATATATAAAAAGATGTAAAAAGTCATTCAGAATGGTTTGAGATGAAATGTTCTGTTCTAGGGACGATTTATAGAGTCAGGATTTTTCATAGTGATGGTGATGGGAACCAGACATCTGAAGAGTTAAATACCTGTAAAATCAACTTCACAGCCAGTTATTACATGAAATTATTACAAATACGCTGCCTAATGGCCTGAAACAATCATGGTGGAGAGAATACACCCAGGGCACAGTAAGGCCAGTTGTTCTCAAGGAAGTCTCAAAAGTTATTTTTTCAGATTTACTGCTATTTGACCATTATCAACATTACATTCATGAGCTACGGGTAATGACCAAAAGAATGACACTGCAAATATGGGGGAAAATGAGCTTTTTCGAATGGAGGTGAGCTACACTCTACATGACAGGGTGAGGACTTCAGTCATCTGGTAGGAGCTCGCTAGTAGAGACGCTACTACCTCTGCACTAAGGGGAGCCAGTTGAGGTGGTTCAAGCATCTCGTCAGGATGCTCCCTGGTCACCTCCCGATGGGGGTTTACCAGGCATGGTAAACTGGGACGAGAACATGGCCTATGGGACGAGAACATGGCCTGTAAACATGGCCTACTGGGACGAGAGCCCTGGGTCATCCTCAGACTCACTGGAGGGATTATATCTCCAGGTTAGCCTGGGAGCAGCTCGGGGTCGCCTGGAATGAGCTGGAGGAAGTTGCGGGTGACAGGGTCATCTGGGACCTATCTGAACTAAGCGGTTAAAGATGATGATGATGAACATCTCAACTCAAAACTCAAAAGATACATTAGTGGTTTTAAATAGTAAATAAAATTACAATATTTACATTGTTGACATTGTGACCACTGGTTCCTATCACCACCACCAGCAGTCAGTATATTTATCTACAATGTGCCATTTCACATCAAACCACTCTGACTGACATTGTTCACATCTCAACCATTAAATCATGCAGATATTCTGAAAAATACAAAGAATTGGCCTTTAACCTTTTAAACTGCAAAGGGCCTGTATGCAGATCTGTATATAGTTTTATAGAAGCATTCATCATAGTTACTGATTAAGAGGTTATAAGATGAATAAGTAAAGCAAAGCCTATTTAAGGGGTTAGCATTCTCTCTGCTCCTCTACTGAGAGAATAATAATGACATGATTATGGTGCTTCCAGTTAGCTCAGCATAAAAGTGACCAGCCATCACTCCTCTTTGTTTATTTATTTCATTCAGCAAGTCTGCCTCATCAATTACACAGTCGTTCCCTGCTGTGCCTGAGGGCAGTGGGAGCTATTGACCAAGGCAATGGACACATCTGTTCTGACCTCGTCCCTACGCTGAAGAGGGCAGGGATTACAGACAGCAGTGTGTTGTAGACAAGGATATTATGCCTATACAGTTCATTAACTCAAAGACGAAGGTTATCGATTAGAAAGGTTCGTCAGAACAAATCTGATAGAGCCTCATGAGAGCACTGCGCTACGGTGAGCTATCGATACATCATTTACAAAGCATTTGCTCATTACAAAACAGTACAAAGGTTTCCAGCACAGTGGAGAGGGCGGCCTCAGGGAGTCTGTCTCAAAACTGCATGAATACATCATGCAGATATTCAGAAAATATTTTATGCAGCTAATAATATGTAATATGCAATATGTTGTCAATTACTGAACATTTCATGATGAACGAATCGACAGAAAAGGTTAATGTTATAAAATCTCTTATAAAATTACATTATTCTGTAAAGTTATCATTGATTTATGATTTACAGGAACATGACTGCAAAAGTGCTTACATTTCCAAAAGCACAACTAACAAACAAAGTAAATATTTAATACGCATTCAACGTATTAAACTGTTTTTGATATACAATAGCATGCAAAATCTTTCTATATATGTATTATAATGTGATGAATCAACAGAACCAGGCGCTCGTGGATAAAAAAGACAATAGCACCTTTACTTTCAAAATCACAGCCCAAAAATGTAGTTGAATAACAGGCGTGGGTCAAATCCTGAAAACACAGTGGAAGTGTTATGGTGAGCATAACACTAGGCAAACAAACACCAAAGGGGAAGACCAAAGACGTAGTCGGAGAGGCAGGCAAAAGTGGTCAAAACACAAATCAAAACAGTTCAGCAAAATTATAAAGGGAGTAGGCGAAATGCAGAGTCAAAAAACAAAGCAAGTGATCAAAAAAAAAAAAACAGGATACCAAAAAAGGAATGAACGCTCAGTAGTTTACAGAGAAACTATATCTCGTAATTAGGCTTAACTAAAGCCCGGGCTTATAAACTAAACTATATGATTCAAATGACTACACACACAGATGATACACATTAGAATTCGGGTGACTGTGAGTGCTGATTTCTATCATGTGTGAGAGAGAGTCAGAAGTCCCCCAAGCACTCTGGGCAATCTCAGTCATGTGATCTCTCAGAGGAGTCTGGGAGATGGAGTCCATGTCTCTCTGAGAACTTGCCGGATGCATGACATATAATAACTTATACTGTGTGGATTAGAATGTTAGACTTTTCAGATGCTGTAGTCAATATTTTATGAATTCTGTGAACAAGAAGTCATTTATTGAATAATAATGAACTTAACTATCCGTTTACTTTCAAGTATGATTCTCAATGTTAAATTTATTAAAACTTAATTCTTGAAGCTATGTCACTTTCAATGCCATCTATATATTTCCCTTTGATTTGTCATGCTTCTCATCCATTTTCAAACAGAACCTTCACAACTTGCAACATGATATATTCATTTGTAACTGTAAAATCCTAATTTTAGAGTCAGGCTAAAGTAACATTTATGGTAATGTTAGATGCAAAGGGGGAAAAATGGTGTGTTTTGAGAGGATCAACCTGTTTGAGACATAACAGTAGTGAGTAAACAAGCATAGTTTTCATGTGGCGATATTATGATAAGATCCTGGACTTCACACTACTGCATATTATAATCATTTTGTAAACTTGTCTGAAACTCAATTGACTGTAAATGATTGAAAACATTGATTCCAGACTTTTAAACTGTAGTGTAGACGTCAGAGTAATTCAAGTTTTCGTAAAAACGATTGCGAGTTTATGTTTGAAATAGGGGTGGCCTTTATTAAACTACAGAAATGCATCTTCCTGTGTTTGCTTGATTCTATTAGACCAAAGACAAACACACACTGATTCTGTTTCATCTAGTATTAAGCACATTGACTTAATGCACTTGTTGTTTAGATGAGAGATTTATATGAGCATTCCGCTCTGTTCAAAGAGAGGTTTAAAACTCACAAAAAGGGCTGAAAAGCAGAAATCTGAAGGAAAAGGTTATGGAGCACTGCGCCTTGCCATATAGGGTAAAACTATGGTGAAAGACAGAAAGAGAAACCATATTTCACTCCTGAGGAAATTACTTCCTTCTTATTTCTTATCTGATTTGTTATTAATTCCATTTGACTATGTTGGAATAAAGGCTGAACTGGTCTGTGTCATTGTAGATTGTCTTAGTGCTTATGTACACACACACAAAATAAAAGACTACACTAAAATAAAGTAAAAATAAATAAAATTACAATTTAGGCGATGCTTCCAAGAACACACTGAACATTCAATGAAATCATTCTGGCAGTACACACCAGTCTCATCTTTCTGTTTGCATCTTTCTCTTTTATGTGTGTGTGTGGTATTTTTATGTGATAGCATTTATATATCTGTTTTTTCGAAGACTGATAACGCTGCAATTACTGAGATCACTCAGTTCTTGTTTTTGATCATTCCCCTTCTAAAGAATGTTTCCCTATTTATGCTTGAAAGCCCAAATCTATTTGTCAGTTTGAATATGATATACAGTAAGTATTTGTCTCCTGAGAGAAAAAAGTGACTCTTCACAGTGTGTGATGGGCTGATAGCAGATCCTTAATGCAGCACACAATTTGAGCGATTGAATGTCCTTTTCCAGAAGAGACATGTTACTGATGAGAGTTTCAGAGCCCCCATATGAGTCATACTGCTCTTTTAATCAAGCAGGCTTTCATAAAATTGGCACGTTTCTATTAATCACAGCTAAAAACGAAAGCTGCACATGTGCCCATCATCTAAATTGTTCCTAGGTCAAGATTAACCCAGACATATGATTAAGGGAACCACCGACTTCATCAAACTTAATGGGAAATGATCTGATTACCTACAGCACGCTCTCTCTGTCAGGGCCCAGAGTATATCAAGGATTTCCTTCCTTACAGAAATGCACAGCTGGGCCCATGGCCAACAATGGTCAGGTGGGGATTTGTCTTCTGAGGCAATTATACTTCCAAAGAAAGATCCTTGACCCTCATTGATTTTATGGATCTTCTTGCTTCAAAATTAGACCTCTCTGGGCCCGCTCAGCCTTTCACAAAGGCAATCATTCTCTCAGACTCACCGAGCTCTGAGTAGTCGGCGAGACAAAAATTTAAACCAAAAAGCAGAGATGGCATGATTTTCTGATACATTACCAACACTGAAACCTTGAGTTTCATCCAATATTTCTCCTTTTAAAACTTAAACTTCTATGCTTCAAAATGAGCTGGTTTTAATTGAAGCCTTTCACTTAAGGTGAGCATCTAAAAGTAGACTATCATGCTCAAACTACTCAAACATTCTACTAGTCTCATGGGTCAGGCATAATTCTGTATTGAGAACATTGGGGAAACCACAAGAAATTTTGGTAAGTGTGGGAAGAAATGTAGACTTAATAGGGTGGGAATGAACTCGGGCTAGTTTCCTAGTGACAAGTAGTGACAGGATGTAGTGTTAGGATTATGCTAACGTTAGGACAATCTTAACTGTTGGAGGAATGTTCAGTGTGATGCTCTACTATTTGAGAATCATGTTTGTGCTGGGATGTTTTCGTGGGCCTGAACATGTCATTTCTTAATCTGTTCAATGCTTTGTGAGGGCAAGTATGTAATATAAGTTAACATGTTTGAAAAAAATCCAATTGAGTATGTAAATGTGTGTGGCGAACACATTACAAAGAGTAAAAATAAACATTACTTATTTTATGGGTTGTACAGACCAGTCGATTTTACGGCTCTGTGCTGCTGCTTTAAGCATAATGTCGACTAGTCACTGATCACATGGTTATGACAATAATATATACCGCTCAGAAGACAACAGGTGAGGAACCTGGTGATTTTGGGGTCTACCTCTCTGGTTTCTTGACACTAACTAGCATTGCAATCCAAGGCTTATTGGAAAGGGCCTGTCATCTATTAATCTACTGATCTGTGGTGTCTGGCTTCATTCTAACATTTCTCTCCTGATCTATAGTGCTTCAAAGATCAAATACTGAATGCTGTTTTCTCCAGTTTCCCAAAAACTACAGTAAAAAAAAGTGTCGTTGAAGAGGTGTCACAATGCCTTATGATCCTGTAAAGTTTGGAGACAGGTACTCTTATTTTTGCCAAGTTACAGTGCTCTAAATTCCTTTGCTTCTCTGGACCTCAGCCACCTACGATGCACCCAAGTCGAAGAAAAATTTATGAGGTTCTGGGGTCCATATCTCTGATTGCCTGAGAGCTAGTGATCTGATCTAGGGCTCAGTGGACAGGACATATGACTTTATGAGGTTCTGGGGTCCATATCTGGTTGCCTGAGAGCTAGTGATCTGATCTAGGGCTCAGTGGACAGGACATGTGACTTTATGAGGTTCTGGGGTCCATATCTGGTTGCCTGAGAGCTAGTGATCTGATCTAGGGCTCAGTGGACAGGACATGTGACTTTATGAGGTTCTGGGGTCCATATCTGGTTGCCTGAGAGCTAGTGATCTGATCTAGGGCTCAGTGGACAGGACATGTGACTTTTTTAACCCCTTAAATAGCCAGGACCCATTTAAGGGTTTGCAATGAAGGCCCTGTAGTTACTGAACAATAAGTCATAGTATGTAATAAGCCTGGGAGTTTAACCCCTTAAATTCTAGGCCTTAGAAAAATATATAATATGATGGACATCTCGCTGTGAATTACCATGATGCACACTGTCCTACATCCTGCAGCCGAACGCTGTAGAGATCTTTTTGCATTTTCTGAAGTATGTACATGTGTTTTTTTTATTTTATGAATATCTCACAAGTGTGGAAGACAGAGTTTGTTATTTAATGGCAAGTTAAATGGCCTTGATTCTATGTTTGAGGCAAAAACATTAGGCTGAAGAATCAGTACTTCAGCCACTGGCTGTTTCTACAGTGGTACAGCATATATCCATGTCAAACTGAGCCAAAACAAACTGTAATATAAATAGTTCAGGAGATTTGTATAATATCCAAACACACAGTTTAATTCTCATCCCAGTTTGGTCAAAGCCCAACCCCACTGTAAATCTCTGCCTTACTCACAATAGCGTCCCTCAGCTTACAGGCCAAAAACTTTGCACAAGACCTAGGTCTGTTACCATCATGAAATATCAGCTTTCAGCTGTTACATAAATGATTTTGATTGATAATGTTATTGTCTTTTTTTGTTCTTTTTTGTTAAACTATTAAAATACAAGCATAAAAAAGTTAAACTGGCTTTAAAGACAACTGCTTCATGACAAGCTCTCAATGTAAACATATGATCGTGAAAACTAAGAACTATGCAAAAAAATCTAATAATCATGTAAAAAGTGTGGTGTGTGAGCAATTACATAATATGTAATATAAATGATGACTAAACAAAAAAAAAGAACGCTTTTGAGCCCTTGCAATGAAAAAAAGTATATGTGATACTTTAAAAATCTTATAAGCATAGTGTGGCTTTGTTTGATGAGCCCTGTATTTAAAATAAATGCATTGTATGCAAAATAAACTTTTGCATACAACCTTGAAACTTTCTGAATGTGTGTAACAGTCTACTAAGTTTAAACAGCACAGTTAGTTTCGCCATTTACATAAATAGGAAAATGTAATATGACTTTTCAAGCACTTCTGGCAGAATTAGATTTAGAATGGAGGACAGGACAATGACAATGTAACTCAGAGTTCAGTTCAGTTCAGAATATGGTGGCAAAAATAAAAATGGACAGTTGACATTTACAGTGATGCCGAGTACACTGTCACACAGAAAAAGGAAGATAACCATCCACGGCAGGGTGAGGTGTGATTATCTGCTGCCTCTGCTCTGATCTCATACGCGCACACCCACCCACCCACACACCCACCCACACAGACACAGACACAGACACACACACACACACACACACACACACACAAACACACACACACACACACACACACACACACACACACACAAATACATGCTCAGCAAAAACAATGTTGCAGTGCTTAGATACAACAGCAGGTTTAAATGTAATGACATTCTACTGTAAAATATGTCAAAAATGACCTTACACAAGCCCTCTGTTAAACAGCGCTCAGCAGATAAGAGGCATTTGCATTTCCAGTCTTGCTGAAATGATGTATTTTAAACAAGGTTCAGCGGCAACCGCTTCTAAAAGCCGTTAGTTATATTGGCACACAATGAATATTGTGGTTCCTATTTTTAATAAGCAAGATCTTAATGGTCTCACCGAGATATGAGGACAGCAGGTGTTTCAAATTATACCTCAGAATAACCACAGGACCATGGGCTGTGGGTTAAACTGCTATGCGATCATGATTGTACTTTCAGAATTTAATCAAAGTTTTACTACACAATTTCCTTGATGGCTCCTAGCGGTGCCTTTTTTATTGATTAAAGTGATATCATGTCCTCAAATGACTTTGGACTTCCTTCATTTCTATTATTGAGGTGATATTAAGTTAAAGATCAGCATGATTTCATTCCAGACAGAAGAAAGCTTACAAATGGAGGACTCACATATGACATACAAGCTTCCGTCCAACATGAACAACTGCTCATATTTACTCATACCAGGTTCTACTCAAACAAAAAACTGGTCTTCCTACTCAGTTAGGGTCATGCGAGACTGGTGAAGTGATGCAGAGCCAGTGTACAGCTGTTGCTTCCGTTTTGTCTCAGCTGTGTGGGAATAATGGATAGCACTGCCTCTTTCCACATGGACACTCTGTGTGCTGCCCCACTTATAGCCGCGAGTGCTGAGGTAGGCAGCTCCATGCCAGGCTTTGATAATACCAAATATACACTGCTCAAAAAAATAAAGGGAACACTTAAACAACACAATATAACTCCAAGTAAATCAAACCTCTGTGAAATCAAACTGTCCACTTAGGAAGCAACAATTTCACATGCTGTTGTGCAAATGAAATAGACAACAGGTGGAAATTATTGGTAATTAGCAAGACACACTCAATAAAGGAGTGGTTCTGCAGGTGGGGACCACAGACCACTTCTCAGTACCTTTCTGCTTTCTGGCTGATGTTTTGGTCACTTTTGAATGTTGGTGGTGCTTTCACTCTCGTGGTAGCATGAGACGGACTCTACAACCCACACAAGTGGCTCGGGTAGTGCAGCTCATCCAGGATGGCACATCAATGCAAGCTGTGGCAAGAAGGTTTGCTGTGTCTGTCAGCGTAGTGTCCAGAGGCTGGAGGCGCTACCAGGAGACAGGCCAGTACACCAGGAGACGTGGAGGAGGCCATAGGAGGGCAACAACCCAGCAGCAGGACCACTACCTCAGCCTTTGTGCAAGGAGGAACAGGAGGAGCACTGCCAGAGCCCTGCAAAATGACCTCCAGCAGGCCACAAATGTGCATGTGTCTGCACAAACGGTTAGAAACCGACTCCATGAGGATGGTATGAGGGCCCGACGTCCACAGATGGGGGTTGTGCTCACAGCCCAACACCGTGCATGACGCTTGGCATTTGTCAGAGAACACCAGGATTGGCAAATTCGCCACTGGCGCCCTGTGCTCTTCACAGATGAAAGCAGGTTCACACTGAGCACATGTGACAGACGTGACAGAGTCTGGAGACGCCGTGGAGAGCGATCTGCTGCCTGCAACATCCTTCAGCATGACCGGTTTGGCAGTGGGTCAGTAATGGTGTGGGGTGGCATTTCTTTGGAGGGCCGCACAGCCCTCCATGTGCTCGCCAGAGGTAGCCTGACTGCCATTAGGTACCGACATGAGATCCTCAGACCCCTTGTGAGACCATATGCTGGTGCGGTTGGCCCTGGGTTCCTCCTAATGCAGGACAATGCTAGACCTCATGTGGCTGGAGTGTGTCAGCAGTTCCTGCAAGATGAAGGCATTGAAGCTATGGACTGGCCCGCCCGTTCCCCAGACCTGAATCCGATTGAGCACATCTGGGACATCATGTCTCGCTCCATCCACCAAGTTGCACCACAGACTGTCCAGGAGTTGGCAGATGCTTTAGTCCAGGTCTGGGAGGAGATCCCTCAGGAGACCATCTGCCACCTCATCAGGAGTATGCCCAGGTGTTGTAGGGAGGTCATACAGGCACGTGGAGGCCACACACAATAATGAGCCTCATTTTGACTTGTTTTAAGGACATTACATCAAAGTTGGATCAGCCTGTAGTGTGTTTTTCCACTTTAATTTTGTGTGTGACTCAAAATCCAGGCCTCCATTGGTTAATAAATTTGATTTCCATTGGTGATTTTTGTGTGATTTTGTTGTCAGCACATTCAACTTTGTACAGAACAAAGTATTCAATGAGAATATTTCATTCATTCAGATCTAGGATGTGTTATTTGAGTGTTCCCTTTATTTTTTTGAGCAGTATATATATATATATATATATATATATATATATATATATATATGAAAATTAATATTCTTAATTTTGTACACACTTTGAAAATGCTAGTTGTCCATACATGTGATGTTTTATGTGAACATTGATTAATATATTAACAGAAATAATCCAAAACTGTAATAACATCTCATTATATTAACATATATTAATACCTACATGTTGTGAAAGTGATTAAATTTTTATAATGATACTTTTCTACCCCATTACACACAACCCTGTGCTAAACTTTAGTAAGCAACAATAATGCCTTTGTCATTTTAAACAAAAAAGGAAACATGCAACTTTGGTAAACGGTCAGAACCATTTAGCTCACCTTGACAGGGTCGGTTACCTTTGCTTTCATTTTTTTTTTCCAGAAAACATACATAAACAATATATCCACAAAAATGCACATCCACCCACTCTTTTCTATGGAGCAGGTGCAAATGCTCATAGCAGGCTTCACAGATCTTTTTTACATGAACCAGTTGCACTATTTATAGGTACACTATTTATACATGCACACACACTGGACTACTGCACAACTCCCATACACCCCACACACAATACATTCTTCTACATTCATAAGTATTTATAATATTCATTAACCCTTTTCTTTCTACTACCTCCTGCTCATCTGCACACATCTGCACTTTACATACACATACTGTATATGTATATTTTATTATATACCTATATTTTTATGTTATATTATTCTTCTCTTTTTATATTCTTATTTTTTTCTATCGTATATCTGTTTTTCATGGAAACAGACAGCTCCTATAAGCATTTTACTTCTATGTTATGCTATGCATGGCTGTGTGTGTGACCAATAAAGCTTGATTTGATTTAATTTGAAGTGTAAAGCACGTTTCAAGCCAGAATCAAACGACAGTGGCAATTATGTCATTGATGCTCATTATTAATTCATCTGAGACACTCAAAGACCAGTCCTCTGCAGCTTACACTTCTGTCTGCCTTCTTCAGGGAAGGATACTGCCTGTGCAACTTTTAGCTCATTATGTGATAAGCACACCTGCCGCTGCTACCCTGATTAACGTAAAGTAAAGCCTTTGGGGTGAGTGATTGACCATTAGAACATCCCTGCATCTGTTTAAGTGGCTTTATTATTGACTAAAGCAAATTATTAAACCGAGATGGTTCGTTTTGGGTGCTGGGGAAGTTGATGCAATCTTGGAGGTGTCAGTTAAAATCACACGACATCACTCACAGACCTTATTGCGCTCAAAAGAGAAGTTGCCGGTGGCTTTGTAGCTGAGTAACTACCTCAGACAGCCTCGGCATTTGACTCTGCCTGACCGAATCAATCTCGGAGGTGCGAAAAGAGTGGGAGCACGGCGTAGAGTCACAGTGGAACGATGCTGTGGCAGCTCAAGGTGAGAGAAAGGACAGCTCTGTCGTTCCTCATCCTCCCCAGAGCCCAAACGACGGGCTGAAAATGAGGGCCTGATAAGGCATTCCTTAGAGACGGATGGATCCCACCAACTCAGCATACTGAGGGATAAGGGCATGAGGACAGCAACCTTCCTCACTGCCAGAAAGGTCAGAGATGATGGGAGGGAATTAGTAAGGAGAGCCCATTTTGTTTAATGTACAGTAACAGCTTTATGTGTTAACAGCTCATTACAGGCTCTGTCTGTAGACAGTGTTAATGCTGGGTCACCTCACTACTGCAGAACCAGAGACTTCCAGAGAACGGCAGTCAATCCGCTTTTTCACAAACTCGCAAATGTGGTGGGCCAAGAGCATCACAGGAAGGAATCCTACAGAGAAGGATCTCATGACAATCGCTCATCTTACAGCCAACTTACCGTCATCATTAGGGCCGAGGAGGGTCCCTGAGGATGGTGGAGGTAATCTAGTAAGCTGCAAGTGCGACAATGCATCACATGGCAGCTCACACAGGCCCTTAATTAATGAGCATCCTCGCATTCATCACACTACCCAAATTAGCCCTCTTAGCTTGGGACCACAGACCCTAGGGACTCTAGAGCTGAACAAACATCACACAGTGTGTGTTTGTGTGCCTGTGTACATTTCTGTGTTTATGTTTTCCTGAGCTTGAAAGCAGAGCACCTTGGGTTTTAGCATGGTGAATGTTTTTTTTACAAGAAAACATTTAAAATCACACTTACACTTGTCTCAGAGAACCATAAAGTTTTATGCCCAGAACACCTCAACCCAAGGTCTTCAATCAAATACCAACAAACCTAAACATATATTTGATGTGCCACACCTGTGAGTGACTGCTAAAAGACTCTACAATGTTCTTCTGCTGTTCACACTGTTCTAGAGTTTTCCTCTTCCTATTACACTGTTCTAAAATGTTCTCCCTATATTTACACTGGTTCACTTGGGTTAGGGAATTTTGTGCTCTTAGTTTTAAACATACAGATATTTTCATAACACTTTACTGTTGGGTTTATCTCTCATAAAGGCTGCTTTTATCAAATTTAATGTCAAGCTTACAGTTGTATGCAGAAGTTTGGATGACCATGGTCAAATGATCTGTTCTGTTGATTCTCCATCTGAAAATATGTACATATCCTCCATATATTTTATTTCCAAGCTGTAAAACTCAGCAAATAATTATAAACTGAGCACTAAACCTTGCAGGAAAAATGTCATATTTAAGTTTGCTCTCTGTCGAGAATGTGTTAACCTGCTTTCACTTAGACAATCAACAAAACATGTCGTTTGATCAGAGGTGTTCAAAGTTGCACATGACTGTATGTGTCACTTCGCCCCATAATGAGTCATAACACAACCTAAGACCTGATACCTATGTTATGTCAACTTGACAAAGTTAGCAAATGCAACCTTTATGACAAATACATTTGGAATGTCTTTATAAATGTCTGTGTAGGTATATGTCATGAAGGGCTTATTCAGATACAGGTAGCCCTATGTTTTAAAGACTGTTGAAATTGAACTTATTCAATGCATTCAAGAAAACAGCCAAGTGAGATCATGTTTGAAGATATCCAAAGAATGCCTTCAATTCACAATGCCTCAAGCACAGTGGTGGTTCTGTAATGGTATTATTTGTGGGAATAATAATGATCATTTCACATAGTGATGTAGTCAAGGATTATGAGGCCTTTATATAAGACCAGGCTTAAGCTATGGTCTAAAAACTATTCCCTTTTCTTGCTCTCCTATTCCAAGCTGGTAACACCCTCGTAATGAAATTATGACTTTTGAAGTTTAGAAGAAATATCCCCATCACCTCAGCAAAAAGGGGCCTATGTGCCAAATGCTTTGAGTTCTTCGCCTCTCTGCTGTTTCAAATTTACTCAAACTACAACCTGCTACTTGAACCTGTGGTCTACACTTGTAAAGACACTAATTTAAGAGAAGGATCACAAGCCAAAATTGTGTTAAAAACTTTGCATGACTTCCACAAATACGGAAACCTTTGTGGGAATTTCTGGAGTACAGAGCTTCATCCTTCCAAGAACTGAAGGCTTTTGTTCTTCTCTTCTGAAAGAATGATCCACTCTTCTACTCCACACAGTTCTCTTGATGGTATTTCAAAAAAAGACTGAAAACGTTCTGAAGGCAAAGGCAAATGGTGGACAATCTTTATTATGTATGTCAAGTCAAACAATATTTTATGATTTTCTTTACTTGTGTTCACAGTAAGGCATACTGTACACAAGTTATGCCAAAATTGTACTGTTTGTTTGTACAACATGTTTGTTGTAGTGTGTGGCACTGCTACAACTGTATCAGGCACCACAGCGCTGCTAGGATCTTTAAGCACAGTGTACACTTACTGGCTACTTATACAGTTAGAGACTGTAGTTTATCTTTTTCCACACAATACAGCCATTCTCAGTTACTGACCGCAAAACGGCGTGTGTGATACTCTTGTACCAGCACAAGACACGCTACTACATAACTATGAAGTCACTGCTGTGCTGAGAATGATCCACCACCCAAATAATATCCACTCAGTGGTGGTTCTATGGTGGTCCCTTTTTTGCTGACAGATTGATAAATAAATCTACCAAATAAAATTGCCAATAAGTGTAAGTAGTTAATATGATGTTTAGGTTATTTGGTACACACTCTTATACACACTTCTGATACACTGAAACAAAAAGAGTAACTGTAAAATTAAACATTAAAAAACCTTAACAACGACCTGGGATAACATAGCAAGACTCATTAAAGTAAGTTCATAGGTGCACATAATAAAATGTTCAAAGAGTGTAATAAACATTAAAACTGGATATTTATTGCCAGGATGGAAATATTACCCTCATCAGTTACCCTCATCTTTGCTGACACACTTATGAGTGTGTCAGTAAAGGCATACTCTATGTCACTACTGTCAAGGATAACATTTCCATTCTTAGCATGCTTGCTCTGAACAGATCTTTCCAAGGGCAGAGTACTGTACCTGAGAAACAGTCTCCTGGGCTATACTGCTCTGCAGAGTGGTTCTCTGTAGGTGTAAATAACCTTTCACGATGCTTCACAGAGGCAAAGCCAACCTCATGCTGGGAACAGTGAAAGGTTTGAAGTGAATGCTCTTTTAAAACAAAGTGTTCCCTTTTGGTCAGGAGAACACTGCCTAACTGTAATCCTGCTGGAGAGTTTGTGAATAAGGCACAAAGCCATCAGCTGCACTCCTAATTTGACACAGCTCTTCAGAGAAGCAGCTGGGACAGGGTCCGCTGGAGCCAGCCCTCTTGGGATATAATTATTGGCAAACTAATGCAGACACAAGGAGCTCATCTCCTGTGGTTAAGGTGCAATCATTGCATTCAGTGGGATAATGACTCTGAGCATGAGAGGCCTTTTCTCTTTGAGTTGTGATCAAGATACAGAAACACTGGACAATCAAAAACAAGAAAGGGAGTTATATTTTTCTTTGATTTGAAGCACACTCTTCTGAAAGCCAGCTAAGTGGCTGCTCTATACAGGCCAGATGATGTCTGTCATAACAGTAAGCAAGGCAGTGAATGAGAAAAGCAAAGTCATTTGACAGACATCATGCCGTGTACTGTTACAAAGTCAAGAGAACAAAAGACCTTCTCTTCATCTGTTTTTAACCATTTTAACAAGTAATCAATTTCTCATTATTTGAATTTGATGAATATGTACACAGTCTTGTTTTGTGGAAAGAAACAGCCAACATTTATGGTTTTGCCAAGTTTTTCTTATTTCTTGATGTTAAAACAAATGCAAAAAAGTGATAAAGTCTTGTGCCTGTGTCCAATGCAGAATGTAAAAGTGTCATTCTACCATTGTGGTAGGAAATGGGGTGCAGTGTTGATATGCAATTCAAGAGTAAAAAGAAGGTAGTCTGTTATTACTCTGACGGAATGACTAAAATCTGAGCTTTTCAATTATATAGTCAGCTGCCACTTTAGTTCTAAGTATAATGATATATAGAAAATGACAAATGTTGCATTCATGTTGTTATTTTATAAAATTTTTAAAAGCACTTAATGTTTTATGAGTCATACCACTGTCATAGTGTTTCTGTGAGACATGAAACTGTCAGTATTTTAGGGATGTGCACTTCTGACAGTTTTTTCTTTGAGATATCCATACAAAAAGTAATTTAAAAACTCTGTTTTTAAATGGTATTTATGTTTCTGTAGCACCACTGACAAAACTTATTGTTTTAAAATTAGAATCATATCTTTCAAACCATTTTAACACAGGTCAGAAAATAATTTTCATGCATCTTTACAATAAAAAGGGTTCTATCAGACAATTTCTAACAAAAATAATACTTTTATACTGCTGAGCCATAGGTTTTTATGAACAACATGACTAAGACTTACTAAAGTTTGCAGGACACCACCATTTGCCACCACAATAGTAAAATAACCCAAAAGTAAAAGTTTGGAATTACCTATAAATACAACCCCAATTCCAATTAAGTTGGGATGTTGTGTAAAACATAAACAAAAAAAAAAGAATATGATGATTTGCAAATTCTTCTCAACATATGTTTAATTGAATACACTACAAAGACAAGATATTTAATGTTCAAACGGATAAACTTTATTGTTTTTTGCAAATATTCACTCATTTTGAATTTGATGCCTGCAACACGTTCCAAAGAAGTTGGGACAGGGGCAACAAAAGACTGGGAAAGTTGAGGAATGCTCAAAAAACACCTGTTTGGAACATTCCACAGGTGAACAGGTTAATTGGAAACAGGTGAGTGTCCTGATTGGGTATAAAGGCAGCATCCCTGAAAGGCTCAGTCGTTCACAAGCAAGGATGGGGCGAGGTTCACCACTTTGTGAACAACTGCATGAGCAAATAACCCAACAGTTTAAGAACAACGTTTCTCAACGTGAAAGTGCAAGAAATTTAGGGATTTCATCATCTACAGTCCATAATATCATCAAAAGATTCAGACAATCTGGAGAAATATCTGCAAGTAAGCGGCAAGGCAAAAAAACCAACACCGAATGCCCATGACCTTCGATCCCTCAGGCAGCACTGCATTAAAAACCGACATCATTCTGTAATGGATATTACCACATGGGCTCAGGAACACTTCAGAAAACCACTGTCAGTGAACACAGTTCGTCGCTCCATCTACAAGTGCAAGTTAAAACTCTGCCATGCAAAGTGAAAGCCAAACATCAACAACACCCAGAAACGCCGCCAGCTTCTCTGGGCCCAAGCTCATCTGAGATGGACTGACGCAAATTGGAAAAGTGTCCTGTGGTCTGACGAGACCACATTTCAAATTGTTTTTGGAAATCATGGACGTCGTGTCCTCCGGGCCAAAGAGGAAAAGGACTGTCCGGATTGTTATCAGCTCAAAGTTCAAAAGCCAGCATCTCTGATGGTGTGGGGGTGTGTTAGTGCCCATGGCATGGGTAACTTGCACATCTGTGAAGGCACCATTATTGCTGAAAGGTACATACAGGTTTTGGAGCAACATATGCTGCCATCCAAGCAACGTCTTTATCAGGGACATCCTGCTTATTTCAGCAAGACAATGCCAAGCCACATTCTACATGTGTTACAAGAGCGTGGCTTCATAGTAAAAGAGTGCGGCTACTAAACTGGCCTGCCTGCAGTCCAGACCTGTCCCCCATTGAAAATGCGTGGCGCATTATGAAGCGCAAAATACGACAACGGAGCTCCCGGACTGTTGAGCAACTGATGTTGTACATCAAGCAAGAATGGGAAAGAATTCCACCTACAAAGCTTCAACAATTAGTGTCCTCAGTTCCCAAACGCTTATTGAGTGTTGTTAAAAGGAAAGGTGATGTAACACAGTGGTAAACATGCCCCTGTCCCAACTTCTTTGGAATGTGTTGCAGGCATCAAATTTAAAATGAGTGAATATTTGCAAAAAAACAATAAAATATTAAATATCTTGTCTTTGTAGTGTATTCAATTAAATCAAGGTTGAAAAGGACTTGCAAAGCATCGCATTTTGTTTTTATTTATGTTTTACATAACGTCCCAACTTCATTGGAATTGGGATTGTACATAGTTATATTGACACTGCACACAATGCACTGTATATGTAATAACTCTGGATGTCTAAGGCTTTTAACCTGTCCACTCTGGTTCTGTTGAAAATGTTGAGTATGCTCAGGCTCTGCTGCTTACTGCGAATAATTGTGCTGCTGTGGAAGTACTCCAGTAAAACATGATATATTGTGACACCAAATCAGCTTCAGAAACTGTGTTAATCAAAGGAAGCGTTACATTCTAGATGTCCAAATTACAGTGTGATTTATACCCTTCTCAGCAAACCTTTCGACATGATGGATTGAAATTAGCAGGAGGAACAGAGCAATGCGTTAGACAGTGGCAGACCCAGTCTTGTGTGTGAAGCAAATGACGTTATTTCCTCCATTACCAAAAAGGTTTCTCTGGAGGAAGAATAGCTGGTTCTTTAAAGAACTGTTTTTGCAAATGAGATGTATGAAAGGATGAAGAACCTTTTTAAAGTTTAATGATCCTTCACGTAATGAAAAGGTTCTACTGTATATCAATTCAAAGATTTCCCTTCAACTGTATACCCAAGCCAAGAACCATTTAGGATCCTTTAGTTTTAAGAGTGAAGACTGGCTAGTGGAGCTCTACTGGACAAACAGCAAGGCCTTGCTGGGCCACACAGCACAGCATCCCATTAATAATGCAATGTTTTTCCACAGGTCTGTGTGGCTAATAGGGGTCGGCTCAGCTAATAAAAGGCAAGGGATATGATTTAAGGCTTGGCTGGCCAAGGATAGGGCTGAGTCACCAAAGGGATGGGCAAATATTATTTGCCCCTGAATTGAGCACATACAGACGAACTTTAGCACAGATGCATCCAAAGCAAAGAAATTTCAGAGAAAGGTGAGAGACCTGAAGGAATGATGAACACTTTGGGTAGAAAAGGAACTGTTTATGTTGATTGGGTTGTACATTTATTACAGAGGAAACACTGCAGAGCCTACATTACAGCTGATTCAGCATTTAGTGCATATCCCTAACTCATCTTGCACTTTCAGTTAGTGCAGTTCTTTGACAGACTGCTATCAGTAATTCAGTTAGGAGTGGGCAATATGGCAAAAATGTACCACATAACAACATATGTATCACAATATTTTGCTTTTCTGAGGTTTGCTATTTAACAGAATGCATCAGCAACACAGCAGTGCTAAAATGTCATACTTTTATACAGTGAAATATAAGCTCAGCTATTTAAGCTTTTATTCAGTGTAATAAGAGGGGACATCAAATAATTGATTAAAGTAAATAAGGTGATGGGTTAATGGGCTAATATGCAGCAAGCTACTTTTTACTATGCCGTTTTAATCAGGCAGTGTAACAAGACCAATAGAGTACAGTTACAGTACAGATACTGTACAGTTAGTCTGAACCTCAATTGTTCGCAACTGGCCATTGTTCTAGAAATAGCAGCAATATGACATGCTGAGCAAAACGTAGTCTGACATCTTTTATAGTGATTATAATCACATGTGACACTGTCCACCCTTGTTTCACCATTACATTACAGTACTATGAGCAACCCAGAGATTTCCGCAACCTTTAACATGCCAGCTCTAAATGACTAGCTGGTTGTAAAGATACAGAACAGGCGTTTTGCCAGAATTTCCTGACAGTTCTATTTCTGTTTGGTGGATTCCGGTACAGGAATGCTTCACTGTTGAGGCCAATATGTGCTCCTGCTGGCATTCTGAGCGATGGAACGCTCATCATGTTAGCCCCAGAAGTATGATGTATCACTCCATCTATAAATGCTGTTTGTGCATAAAGCAAAATAAATAGCTCTATGGTCCTGCAGCACAACTTATCAGCTCGTACACGCATACACGAACTTAAAAATAGGTACTTTCCATCATAAGGAGAAAGGGAGAACCATGTTTATGCCTATGGCAAACATCTTGTTAACAGTAGAAATTCAGCCTTATAACATCATGTTTTGGTGACATCAAACAGGTTTTTCTCAGTGCATAAAATATGCTGAATATTATGGTAATTAGCTTTTATCACACTGACATGTCTGCGAGTTCCCAGAGGGTTAAATGAAAAAACAAAAATCACCTGCAAGCAGCTACTGTCCAAGGAACAGGTAAGAATCGGATTCACTCTCTGAAGGTGTAATTTCATATACATTGCTCAGTTTAATCCAATTCAATGTGATCTGTATAGAATATAGGTTTACAGATATTGCCCTAAAACAGAGTTTCAAATGTTCACATTTGTTGGTGCTAGAGTTTGATGGCTCTGGCCTTTATAGCAAAATAATCATGCACAGTAACATAGCAGTGATGGCTGGAAATCTGTGCTAAGTGGGACAAATTCAGAGCTCAGTCACACAAATTCAAACTCATTCAGATGCTGATGCATAAAAATCTGACCAGAATACAGAAATTAGAAGGTGGTGACGAGGAAGTGTTACTGAGAGTTGCCAAGAGTGAAAACGTTTCTCTAAGGGGAAGAAAAGCATGAGATTGGTCAGAGGAAATATTGTGAATGAGACGAATGAGTCATGCAATGATTGGACAGTTCTGGGGATGATCTAAAAGTGTTCCTTTTAAATTTTATTGTCTACAGTGGCTGACCCCCAAGTATTTGGTTATGCTGTAAAGTTTTGTTCCTTTTTAGAGATCACGATAAGTAACACTGTGCCTATAAGGACACTGACAAGTCTACGTGTCTTTATGAAAGCCAAAAGGTTTGAGACGGTTGAGAGAGGTTGTGGGGATGTATTTACAGAAACGGTTTTGGTGGCTATTGATTTCTAGTGTTTATTTGCAGTGTTAGCCCTGTAGCTCCAGTTTTAAAGAAAAAAAAAATCCAAACGTATTTTGAATAATCAAACACATCTCAGAAAGTAGGAAATTTGTGTATATTTACGTTTTTATGATGGCAGCATCAGTCATTTAAAAACACAGGTCTTTTCTTAAAAATGTTTGAAAAACAACAGCATAATTTGTTACTGAATAAGAATACAAAATGAAATTGTCAGATGTATTACATCCTAAAGGTTATTAGTAATCACATGCAATTACTTGTTATAGGTGAGCCCTATGGAAAAAGCTATGAATAAAAGAAAGATAATCTACCTAAATAATCATGAATAGTGCAAAGGCAGTGAGACACCTTGTGAGAGCTTCTTCTGTCAAACCGATTCACCTCTGCTCTGAGGATGTGTGCTCTTCACTGACCCATGAGTGTGTGTAGCCTGTTAGCAGAGCAGAACGAGAAGAGTTTACACTTTTCTAAGCATATGTTCATGTGTGTGTGCAAGTACATCTGTGCACTCATCCATCAAGCCCTTAGTCTTTTCTTGCAGTCTGCCTGGGTGACATTGAGAACATACGGTCTTGCTGAAACAGGGAAGCCATGCATGTGGCTGGCCACTGAGCCACGATTAGCCCATGTGGCCATGAAGCAGAAACAGCAAGAACATGTCTGTATACCCTTAACTTCATTTCTTTCTTCCTTGCTCTCTCTCTCTCCCTCTCTCCCTTGCACTCGCTCCCTCACTTTCTCTCTACACATCCCACAAGGGCAGATGATACAGACCATGAGCTACTAAAAGTGCTCCCATTCTCCCGTCTGCCACCTCGTTCAACGCTGCTTTTTAATTTTTCTGACGTGGCAAGATTGTACAGCAGCACATTTGACCACACAGCACACTGATCATTTTAATGTTCTCTCTCTTCACTCTGAGGACTCAACAGTCACTCAACAGTCAACTCATTTTAAATTCATATGTTTAAATAAAAAAAGAATAACTTTTATATGTAGTGTGAATTTGATAGAGTTTGCTATTTTTAACTAATTGGAAATGTTTAATGTTAGGCTAGCTGCCTACAATTGCTAGACTGTTACAGAAATGTTATAAAGGTGGAGACTGGCCATTGGTTTCCCATGTAAATGGGAAAGCTCCTCATGACGATGATCGACATGGCATCAATTTGTGGAGAAAGTCTCTCCCTTCAATAAAAAGCCAATCTGCTAGCAGGAAAGTTCCACAGTGCTTTGTGGAACTGGACTTTAGAAAGTCATTTACTTTTGCTTTATAGAGTGTTCTGCACATAATTATTACTTAAAAGCAATTATATGAGTTTCTGCTTGTTACAATAAGGCATTATTTTTACCATATATGGGATACACAGGAGGTTTTACCAAAGCATTAAAAGTACTGTCTGTGTACTCAAATGTATGATGCAGATACAACAGACAGAGATTATTTTGAACTGCTGAAATTCTACTAACAGAGACCATGGTCAGTGGACGTGTTTGACAGAGGCTTTAGGCTGAATTTGCAGATGACACTCTTTTATGTATATAACATCTTTTATGCTGTTTGAAATTAAATATAAATGGCAAGAGAAGACATGCTACTTGAAATCTAACACATATACACTCACCAGCCACTTTATTAGGTACAAAGTTAGTAAAAGTTTGGACCCCCTTTTGCCTTCAGAACTGTCCTAATTCTTCGTGGCATACTTTCAGCAAGGTGTTGGAAACATTCCTCAGAGATTTTGGTTGGTTATTTGAGCTCCTGTTGCCTTTCTATCATCTCGAACCAGTCTGCCCATTCTCCTCTGACCTCTCACATCAACAAGGCATGTTTGTCCACACAACTGCTGCTCACTGAATATCTTCTCTTTTTCAGGCCGTTCTCTGTGAACCCTAGAGATGGTTATGCATGAAAATCCCAGTAGATCAGCAGTTTCTGAGATACTCAGACCAGCCCGTCTGGCACCAACAACCACGCCACGTCCAAAGTCACTTAAATCACCTCTCTTCCCCATTCTGATGCTCGGTCTGCACTTCAGCAAGTTGTCTTGACCACCTTTACATGCCTAAATGCATTTAGTTGCAGCCATGTTATTGGCTGATTGGCTATTTGTGTTAACAAGCAATTGAACACCTAATTGTACCTAATAAAGTGGCCGGTGAGTGTATAAATCAAAATCTAGAGGCACTGAAGCTGTGTGTTATCAGGACACTAAGCCTTTTGTGATTTTGCCTGATTTTATGCATTTGAAATCCTGTAAAATGTAACGATTGCTACATCTACTGTAAACCATGCCTACTGGCCTCTCACAGTGGTGCCACAGTAGCCGCTACAGCAAGACTTCAAGGTTTAAAGACTAAAAAGCCCTTTCTGAAGCTGTATCTTGACAGTGGCAGGAACTTTTGATAAACTACAAATGCTTTGAGATGGATACTTGTGTGTAGGCTATTTGTTTTTATCCCCCCAGCTGGCTAATGCTGTAGGAAGCCAGACAGCTAACTGTACCGTAGTAAGCCGAATATCACATCCATATTTATTAGACATACCTCTACATAAGTGGCTATGCTAGGATTTCCTTCATCATCACAGGAAGGTTATCAGTGGATGTATGATGTGTTTGCAAAATGCACACTGGATACTGTAGTGGGAAAACAGTAACTGATAAAAATGACCAATGGGTACAAAAATGAGCTCAGTGTCAAACCCAAAAGTATGTCCAGAGTTTACTGGCTATAAAATCTGTCCATAAAACATTGTATCTCAATTAATAAAAGTGCATTTAAGTAATGTTACCAGACCGTCTTTACACAAGTAACCCTTTCAAAGTAAAAAAAAAAAATTAAGTGAACTAAAGACACAGTCAGAGGCTCTCTTTGAATATTTTGTTCAATATAGAATTTTTTGAGGATCATGAAGTTATTAAATGATAAATAATATTAAGTAATTTGATATTATTCTATTTATCATCCCTTTGAAATATAAAGTATATTATTTTGTATGTTATTTATTCTTGATTTATTCCTATTATTCTTCCTTTCATTACTGTTTCTGAGTTTTTTAACGTTTAGAATAAAAAATTGTGCTATACTTCATGACTACTGTTGTGTGTGTATTTGTCTTCCTCAGGGTAGTCTGTATGAGGCCTTTGTTTTTGGGATGTGTGATGATTTTTGTGCTATTAGCTTCAGAGTCTCTTGGTATTTGCTGTGATATTTATGCTGGTAGACAGGCCTTCAGTAGAAGCTGGGAGAATGACAGGCTGGGTAAATGGCACCATCACAGCACTCATACACACTCTGCTCTCCAGAGACACACAGCAGACCTGGCACTGTTTGTAAAAATGCATGTGTGTGTGTCTTCTGAATGAACACACTCTTGTATTGCACTGTGCGGAGTGTGAGTGTTGGCAGTGAGCTGAGAGCCTGTGATAGAGGAGCACAGTGTCCGTGGGCTCACTCCATTGCCTCCTAAGATGAGCTTGTCCAGCCACCATGTCCTGCTGCCCGCAATGATGGATTGGCCTGCTAGGCCATGGCCTGCCTGAAGACCGGCTGCTGAGCAGAGTCTGGTCAACACCACTTGGGTGCTGTCAGAAATCATTATGGCCAATTACTTCAGCCATAGGTTGGTATGTTTCTACTATATGATATACTGTGGATGTGGGGATGTACAGCGCTACTTACAATCCCGTTTCCAAAAAAGTTGGGACGCGATGCAAAATGTAAATAAAAACAGAATGCAACAACGTGCAAATCTATATTTATTTAAAATATTATAGACAACATATTAAATTTAAAAAAATTAATTAATTGTTTTTAGAAAAATACATGCTCATTATTAATTTGATACAAGCAACACATTTTTAAAAAAGTTGGGACGGGGGGCATGTCTCCCACTGCATTGCAGCACCTCTTCTTTTAACAACATTCTGTAAGTGTTTGGGAACTGAGTAGAGCAGTTGCTGAAGTTTTTAAACTGAAATGTTTTTCCCATTCTTGCTTGATACTGGATTTCACCTGCTCAAAATTTCAGGGTGTTCTTTCTCATATTACCAGCTGAAGTTCACAAAAATCAAACAGAGTGCCAAATATACAAAAATGTCACATTTCGACTTTGAAAAATTGTGACTGGTGTGCAAGATCACATTTGGTATGATCCATTGAACTTACTGTCACCCAAAAATATTGCACAAATAGCTGCATGGGGTGCCCAAGAACAGAAAACAAGTAACTACCACTCTGTGCTGTAAGCTCAGATTACTTTTTTTAAATAAAGTTTTGAAGCCGAATAACTTCCGAATAACTAATGTCATCAGTGGAAGGCTAAACAACTGACCCAACCCCTTTCACAAATTTCATTTCTTCATCATGTCATTTAGCACTTGTTAGCTGCCAAACAACATGAGACAAGGTTAGGAACCTCTGATATACCATTTTACTGCAGTAAATGTTGCTCAGCCTATCAGATTTAAGCACTGGAATAATATGTTGTATAAAAGTAATACTATATCTTTCTTCACTTAACATGAAATAATCACACAATGTAAAGGTGGTTGGCATTTTTAAATGATGTGAAAAAAAAGGTAAAAATAGAATTATAAAGTTCTGAGACTGCAATGATTTGTTCTGCCTCCACTTCAATTCAGGTGGGAAAGCTTGCAAACAGACAGCAAAAAACGCACTGAATCTGACATTTTCAATTCCGATTTCAGACGCTTTCATACATGGTACTGAAATCCGATCTGTATCCAATTTGCGGCGATGCGATTCAGTCTGAACAGCCAGATCACAATTCAAGCGACTTTTACTTCAGTACAACTCGACATTCATAATCTTGCGCTGCTGAGACTCAGAAACATTATTTCTGATGGTTCTGTACCAAAAAAATTAGAGGAGACTCATCGCAGCTGCTCCGAATTTCAAGAGGTTTCGAACGAAACGGCTGAGCGTGGCCGGAGGAACCCAAGGCTGCAGCGCCAGAGAACAGCTTAAAGAGGACATGAACCTATCATTCTGATCCTAGTTAAACATACAGAGCTAACAGGTAGCTTCCATCAAAAAGTCATCTCTAAATACACACAGGGGAAAGTAACACATCCGACAGAATACTGGAATGCTTCTGGACTGTGTAGAACTCCACAGAGCCAGCTGTGTGTAAGGGACACACTCTACACGAGCCCACTGATGAGGGCTGGTACCCAGGCCAGCCCTTCGCCCTGCTCACTGAGATTAATGACAGTGGAGCTGCCAAAATGGGTCACCCATGCAACAAGCTTTGTATGGTTCTTTTTGTGTGTGTGTTGGTGGTGGAGGGTGGACGAGGTTGTGGCTAAAAGAGAAACAATGCTGACATGACTTTTAATTAGTTACCTCCTCTTGAACGGCTTGTTATGGTTATGTGTTACTCCAACACAGAGTTCACATTTTTCTATTTAAAACACGTTTTTTCATTACACCTGCAAAGCAGCATGAAAGAACATGAACCTATCACAGTCCTGTACACTAAAATGTGCTATTACCATGACAGGAAACTTGCTTATGTTTAGACTAATCCATAAGCTAAAATAGGTAGGTATTTAAGATTACTACAGTATCTGAAAACAGGTCAAATATGATGTAGCTGTCCTAGTAGAAGGTAGCTTTCTATTGTAGTAGCTTAACTTGCTACTTGCTTCACACATCATTCTGTCCAACTGAGGCTACATTTGGAGTGACCCAATCAATCAAGATGTAGTACAAGCACAGACTGTGTGGATTATGTGGGGGAAGGGGTAGGGAGATGGAAAGGGGGATGGGTCATTCACAATTTGCATAATCATGTATATTCATAGATCACTGCATTCTCAAATAGGCACAAAAAATTGTGGGTTATTTGCTTTAAATGGTTCCTGAATCTTGTGGCATTGCTAAAAGCAGCAGTACTTTGAAGCCTGAACTTTGTCTGTACTTTAGTCTGACAATATCTCATACAAGGGCAAAAACCACATAAGCAAGACAATTCGAGCTCACTTAACAACTCAACGTGGCTTGAGTTGCGACCATTTAGGCATACAGTTTGCACCACGCTTATTAGTGGTCATAAGCTTTTATTACTTATTAGCTACATTAGCCTATAGATCCAGTGCAACAATAAACAACCTTTGGACACCAAAAACACTGATTATGTTTGGGGTAAGGAACCCAACTATCACTTTAATATGTGCTCTACTCATTACATGTATTCCTTTCATGAGCTTGAACGTCAGCAACAACGTCAGCGCTGCCCCCCCCGGAGCAGCTGCACACCGCTGGCCTTATATGCACACACAAACAGACACGAACACGCTCACAAACACACACGCAAACACCCTAACACATACATAAAGGGGTGGCAGGCTGCCAGCAGCAGGGAACAGCAATCAGCTGTATGAAAAAGGCTGCACTGCACACGCACGTAAATCAGAGCATGGGGTGAGAGAGCCAACACAGAGGAGAGAGAAAAAAGAGAGAGATGGAGAGGAAGGGCAGCAGGCTGTGTTAAACAGCAGGTCCCAACATAAAGGGCATCAGTGACTCCGAAAGGGCACGCGTGCCATCAGCTGTTAAAAACTGCCAGGCTGAAAACCTCTTCATGGTGATTTGGGTGATCCAGCAGTTAAGCTCTGCGCTCATTAACCTACCAGTGAAAATAAGGCCTGCTAGACAAACTGGTGCCAGACCTGCATTAGAAAGCCATTTATTTCCCATCTTTTATACACTCAACAGTGCAGTTCTTACAGTAGCTTTGCCATAAATGCCATTTACATCACTGTGAAAAGTTTGGAATCGCTAGTCATATTAATAATTGTTATTTTATTCTATCATTCTGTAACAACTTCTCAATGTTATAAAATTGTCTCAGGCATTATGAGCAGATCATCTACAGCTCTGTCCATCATTCAGGACACAGCTAGTCTTTCTTCATTTTTATAATTTCCTACTAATTATTTAAAATCTGATAAGTTGTAGAGCGCTATCATCACATTAGAACCATTGTATACTTGTACCTACAACAAAATTGGTTTTATATACTTTAAACTAGTTTAAAGTTTAAGTTTAAACTATTGAATGCTGATTCCATATGTTTATTACACAGTCATTTAAACGTCATTACACAGCTATTTACAATCTGAGTTACAAATTGAGACATAAAAACGTACATTTATATTTGATTTGTATTCTGTATTGTAAAACCTGAGTCCACACCTCAGCCTGATGGAGTGTTTTTCCTTCTATAAAACAACTTTGGAGAATACAATATTTTCTACTCACAACCACAATCATGGGATCAGTTAAAAGTGTATAATCCATAGATTTGACAGAATTTCTCCACTTGTCTCAATGAGCTACTTGTTGTTATCTCTGGTAATTACTGCAAGTGCTTATGGCAGAGCTTAATCCCACAGCTGCTTCAAGAGGAATATTTGTAATATTTATAAAAGAGAGCAATGTGTGCAGTCAGTAGAGGAACATCACAGAGCAATATTAATAGGTTTATCTCTCTGTATTGCACCAGTCTCTCACTCTGGGCCTTCAGGCACATGTTGCCTTGGATTGAACCAGTGCTTCAAAGGCATTAGGGCAGGCTGTACCCTACAACCCTGAGAACAACAATCACTCAAAACTTCAAACAGCTGTCCAGCACTTCAGCCTGTATCAATCAAAACTCCTATAGCCACCACACACCAGGCATGGAAAATAAAGGCATTGACCTTTGACCACCTCCAAGACAAAGGTATAGTCTCTTTGACAGAAGCAACAGTTATTGCCAGTGATGTATGATGTAATTTCATAATAATTATTTCTCACAAAAAGCTAATTGAAACAAGTGGAAGCACTGATGGTGTGGATTCCAGCGTGGATTCTGAACTTTTTGATACTGCATTTGTGTTTGTAAGCAGAAGAAGTGATAGCTTGATACAATTATTGACAAAAAGTTATTACAATAGTTGACGAAAAAGTTAGGGTTTGTCAGAGATGATGAATCAGATTTGAGACTAGAGAATATGCAGTGAAACCAAACCTAATTCAGGACCATTAACCTCTCCCCCAGCTCACAGAGGCATCAGGTTTGATATGGATCAATAAACTGATTCCTGCAATAAATGTGGTGTATAAAGGAAAGAGACAACTTGAACAAACACCCTGAAACTTTTGTCTAGCTCATAGTTTGGATAGCGAGTATGCTTGCTTATAGCCAATTCAGCTAAAGTTGTCAGCTAATCTGAAATTTTAGTAAGAAACAGATCACATTTCTTTAGACTTACTAAAATTTATGCTGGATCAATTATTGCAGCAGTTAGCTAACCAGTCCCTAACTACTGCATTAACTGAAGGTAATGCTAAGTTCTGTCCTTCTATGATGAAAGGCTTGTTATTTGACAATATTAAAAGTGTTTAGTAGGGTAGAGCAAAAAGTGTTTACTTTTATAAAATGCGATGCCTGCAGCTAATAACAAAACTAAACTAAAATTCTTTATGAAGGAATCGAGACACCCTATTGACTCGACTTGTTTTTCATTTGCTATAGTTGGAAATGTTGATACAGAAAGTAAGTTTCTTGCATAACTATGAAATGAATCATGTAATTAGGTAGCTGCAGTTGACAAATGGCAAAATTACACTAATAGTTCCCAGCTTTTAAACATTAAATTAGTCAAATTTGGATAGTATCAGGTATTCCGATGTCTGTTTAGTGATTAAAGGCCCTTTCTGATTTGGAATGATAAACTCCATTTGAAAGCTACCTTCCAGTGACACCAGCTTACTTCTTCTAGCCCTCACTTTACTCATAAAGTCAATGTGAATGCGTTGCTCTTGCCATTAAAACTCAAGGCTGCAGTATTGTAAGCTGATTCTGAATCAGTAGTTACTGCAATAAAGTACAGCAACTATGACAGACAAACTACTTCTAATGGAGATCGCGACTAGGCCATAGGTGTAGTTATGATGTAAGACAGTATCATCAGACATTGATTAACAGCAGTGGGAGAACTTGAAAGCATAATGTGTCTCCCTCAGTGGGACTTCAGATGTTTTAAAGTTGTGCAAGATGTAGCACAGACGAGAGAGCGAGGTGGCAAATCGCATAAGATATAAAGGGTATTTCTTCATGCTTATGCTCATCCATAATGCATCTTGCTTATGGGGTCGACACAGTCGTCTAGAGAAAATGGAGTCAGCACTGCCAGCATGTAACTGCCTGTCTAAGTCTCACTTTTAAGGCTCATTATTGGGTAAAAAAAAAAAATTTTTCTCCAGCATATTAACACTCATATCTGACACATCTTACAGTTATGAAGATATTTCAAAAACACCTACATATGTACGAAACTGACTTCATTGGTTGAAGGCACAACCAAGTCACACAGTACTGGCATCTTGCTTGTGATCTCTTAACAGAATACCTCAGCAATGCTGCTGCACCTGATACACAATTACAGTGCAACACAAACACAATACCACTCTAATGTTGGTATCACTGTGCTGTGAATGAGAAATCACCCAAATACAAAAACATTTGGACAGTATGTGAAATGCTAATAAAAACAGTGATTTATAAATCCTGTTGTTATAATGCTGTTGCAACATGGGCAGAATGCGACTTGACATTGTTGAAATAAGCATAGACATCCCCAAGAAAGACATTGTCTCGTTGCGCCAAAATGTGTATATACCTTTCAGTGTTAATGTTGTCTGACCAGACTCTGGCTTTTGAACTTTACTCCGGTAACAACCTGGATGGTTCCTTTCTTGTTCAACCCAGAGAACACAATGTCCAGCATCTGAGAGTAATCTCAAAAGTTGACTTGTCAGATCACAATACACATTTCCACTGCGCATCAGTCTGTTTCAGATGAGCTTGAGCCCAGAAAAGTCTGTGGCAGTTCTGGACAATGTTCACATATGGTTTCTGCTCTGCACAGCATAATCTGTGTATTTATGGATCTAACAACAAAGCGCGCTTGCTGTTCTTTCATTCACTGATACATTTTTTGGTAAAGTGGAGAGCCTTGACTCATCCTCACTCATAAAGAACTAGGGCTTTCCTGGATACTCTTTTTATACCCAAGCATGATTGCATCACCTGTGTATGAATTTTCTTCTTCTCAACATTCCTAATCTTAAATTGTCCCTTTGCCAACTTTTTTGGAACATACAAAAAATAAAATATAAACACGTAGGATCAAAGAGGATTACTGCTTTTTATTTTTAATCACATTTCACATACTGCCTTAACTTTAGAGGTTTGAGGTTTGAAATATATGGTCATTGGTGGACCCATGGTGGTCCCTGGTGATGGACAGGGAAGACAGTGGCTAATTGTGCAGCAATATATGATACATTTACTTTTACATTTAGCCATTTAGCAGATACTCTAATCACAAGGGGCTTTCAAAGGATGCAAACAGTGGAAGCTGAAGAGATACAAAGTGATTTCTGGAGATCCTGCAAGAATCTTGCTTTGTCTTTATCTTGCTTAAATAAATCAATACAAGTGTAGACATTTTTAAGCAAGTGAACAATAAAACACAGATGTTAAGTGCAGATTACTGAAGATAAATAAGTGATGCTGAACTGAAGTGTGAAAGCGCGCAGGACGGTGTTGTGCAGCAGAGATTGAATGACAGTGATCAGGGGAAGTTCGTTCCACTACTGACGACTCAAGACGCTACAGCAGCGAGACCTTGACTTAGCCTGAGGAAGGTCCCAGAAACTGAACACATAAGCTGGTATGCAGCTGTGTACTTCTGAACCAAATTGCAGAGGCAGTGAGGAGCTGAGCTGTTTGAAGCCAGGAATGTGTGAAGCAGAGCTTTGTATGTCATTGTTACATCCACAGAAAGCCAGTAAAGTGCACCTACAGTACTATGCAAAAGTTTTAGGCCCTCAAGACACATTTTCAAAATCTATTTATTTGTGTAGTTTGTGTTTATTTGCTGAGAAAAGTGTTAATATTTGAATAAACAACATTTATAGAATATTAATTAATCTAATGTATATTGTAATGAACTCACTTGCAGAGGTCAATTGTTTAAAAATTTGCTTAGATGCCTAAAACCTTCGCACAGTACTGTATATGGCAGGTGTGCCTTGATGTTCCTAATATAAAATGATACACAATAAAATACCATCACACTATACAATGGTAGATGGTGTCTTCAAATAGCATAAAGGAAAAAAGTGTATATGCTACAGTGAATTAATTGGATAAAGCAAAGATACAATCAATTATGCTTACACTGTTGTTGCATTTTATATATAATAAAGCATCTAAACAACCTATTTTGTAGAAACATGGCAGACTTTAGAATCTAGACATCCTCATCAGTTCCTCCCATTTAGCTACCACTGAAAGCTTTCCACCTCTCCACTGTTCCTGTTCCGCTAGCCAGGAAAAGATCCTGAGGGAAGCCTGAAGGAAGTGTGAACTCTTTTTTGAAAGAAAACATGTGCAGTGACCACATACAGCATGATTCTGAATGTAAAACATTATGGAATGACCACATGGGCCTGCCTGTGTGTATATGTGTTTGTAATAAAGTCTAGAGTGATGCATAATGTAAACGTCAGACCTGTGGGATTGTGCACAGACACCTCTCATAGCATCTTCATTACAGAAAGCTGTGACGCACATCATGCACAAATCAGTCAAGCTCACTAACTAGTCCGTAATCCTAGTCTTACATAATTTATTCAAGTTTTATTTTGATTTGATTGCATACAGTTTCTAAAAAATACACAGAATATTTAAATGTGTTCGAAAAAAATATTCAAGCGGTGGAATACAGGTATCATAATCGTGATCATATTTTGGTCAAAAAATGAGCAGGTATGTTATTGAGGAGTATTGAAATTGATTATCGTTGATTCTAACTCTTGCCCTGCGATGGACTGGCGACCTGTCCAGGGTGTATCCTGCCTTCCGCCCGATGACTGCTGGGATAGGCTCCAGCCCCCCCCCCCCCCCCCCCCCGCGACCCTGACGGAGAAGCGGCTTAGAAAATGGATGGATGGATGGATGGATGGATGGATGATTCTAACATTAAAAATCGTTGCAGCTGAATTCCCTCCTTAAATCTATGCATTTTTATACCTTAAATGTGCTATCACACATACTGACTTAATAAGATCTAAATACACGCAGGCCAATGTTTAGATATTCTGTTATTAACCCACTCTCAAATACCATTTACATCATATTAATGAAAGTTTGTGCTCAGAAGCTGAGCAGTGGTGCTGTAACTGAACTGCCTGCTGCTGCCACCAGCAGGACACACATGTTACCAACAGGAGTGAGATCAGTTTGAATGGAGGTGGCTGAGACTTAAGCCACTCCAGTCCGTACTGCTTCAGCCTTTCCACACTGCGTCTGTTTGTGTGTTCACCAGACTGGAGGCTATTACAAAGTGATTAATGAAGATAGACAGAGAAATATAAAACCCTCTGACAGGATTGAAGAAATACAGTCATATGTACAAGTTTGGATATCCCTGGGAAAATGACTTCTAAATTAAAATACGTTAACACCTCCTCTACAGGGAACACACTTAAATATGTATATATTTTTACAAATTTTAGTGTTGTATTATGATTTATCTGCTAAGTTCAAATTATTTGGAAAAAAACAAAAACAAACAAAAACATAAAACACAAAATGTGCAAAAAAGGCCACATCATTTACTGATATTACTGAATTACTGATGAAAATAATAATAATAATCATAATAATAATAATAATATGCACTTATTTTAATTTAGGTTAAATTGTTTTTATTTAGATTAGATTAAATCAAAACAAAACATGAAATTACAGGGGCACCAAAAATTTGCCTATATCTCTACATATATATTTATTTCTTTTTGATTGTGTAGAAATGTACTGCTCTGTAATGTGTTTAGTGTTGCGTTATATGTCATTATATTCTGTGTTGTTTATGATGTTGTAGATCTGTTGCAAAGGCGATATAAAGAGCACATTAAAGCAATTGAGGGCAGGCAGAAACAAGGAAAGAAAGGGAAAGAGAGAAACAAACGATGAAGAGGTGGTGGAGGAGAAGGAGTTTGTTACCCTTCACAAATATTTTCACAATTAGGTAGTGGAAATGAATCATGATATCATGGCCCACATGTTGTGCTCCTGTGTCAAAGTGAGACAGATTTCTTCTCTATTTGGAGTGGAACATTGCTGACCTATTCTGAAGTCTTCATGATGGTTTTCTAGTGAAGCCAAGCTGCTCAGTTCTGTGTGGCAGTGAACTGTGGATGGTGCTGAGGGGGTCTTCGCCTCTCTAACAAGGCAGCTAGGGTGGTCCCCATCCTAAAGAAGCCGAGTCTCGATGGCACCGACATCAACAATTACCGACCGGTATCTCTCCTTTCCTTCCTTTCTAAAATTCTTGAACGTGCTGTTTACAACCAACTATCTGTCTTTCTCTCTGAAAACCAGCTACAGGACCCCAACCAATCCGGGTTCAAACCAGCCCACTCTACTGAAACTGCACTCATTGCAGTTTCAGAGAAACTCCATGCAGCAAGGTCAGCTGGACTGTCATCAGTTCTGATTCTTCTCGACCTCTCTGCAGCCTTTGACACTGTCAATCACAAGATTCTTCTGTCTATCCTTTCTGGCCTTGGCATTTCAGGAACAGCATGGAAGTGGTTTGAGTCCTACCTAGAGGGGTGCTCCTACCAGGTAACATGGAGGGGCTCAACATCCACTCCATGCAACCTCTCCACTGTGTCCCTCAAGGTTCAGTTCTGGGTCCTCTCCTATTTTCTCTCTATACCCGCTCACTCGGACATGTTATCTCTTCTCATGGCTTTTCATATCACTGCTATGCTGATGACACACAAATCATCCTTTCTTTTCCTCCTAATGACACACAGGTCTCGACTCGGATCGCAGCATGTCTGGCAGACGTTGCATCGTGGATGACAACCCACCACCTCAAGCTGAACCCAAGCAAGACGGAGAAGCTTTACATCCCGGGATCTTCTGGTATTCGGTGTGATCTCTCAATTCCCTTTGAGAACACCCTGATTACTCCATCTACAGAAGCTCGTAGTCTTGGGGTAGTTGTAGATGACCAGCTCTCTTTCACGGCTCATGTTGCTAACCTGACTCGGTCATGCAGATTTCTCCTTTACAACATCCGGAGAATTCGACCTTTTCTCTCTAGAGAGGCCACACAGGTACTCGTTCAGTCTTTAGTCATCTCTAGACTAGATTACTGTAACTCCCTTCTGGCTGGTCTTCCAATACGTACCATCAGGCCCCTGCAACTGATCCAGAATGCTGCAGCTCGACTCGTCTTCAACCTTCCTAAATTCAGCCATGTCACTCCACTGCTGCGTTCCCTTCACTGGCTTCCTGTAGCAGCTCGCATCAGATATAAAACCCTGATGTTGGCCTACAAAGCCAAAAATGGTCCAGCTCCTTCCTACGTGAGATCAATGGTGAAAGCTAGATCCGTACCCAGAGACCTTCGTGCTTCAAGTACGGCTTGACTTGACCCACCATCCTGCAGATCACAAGGAAAACATGCCTCCAGACTGTTCTCTGTCCTGACACCAAGGTGGTGGAATGAACTTCCCCTAAGTGTCCGAACAGCAGAATCACTTGCTGTCTTTAAACGATGTCTGAAGATCCATCTCTTTACACTACACTTATCTAATCACTAACACTGTCTATTAAAGATCTTCACCTCTTTTATTGTTCACTATATTACAAACTTTTTTTTTTTTTTCTTCAGCAGGTTTAGTGTTGTGTAGACTCTGTGTTGAGTTGTAGGTATTTTTCTACTTGTATTTGTTTAGGTCTCAATGCATAGATAACTTCAGGTAGCAATTTAGAGCAAAGCTCTTTAAAATTATGTCGACCTTTATTAACATGAGATATTCTGAAGTAATGACAAGCACTTTTGTAAGTCGCTCTGGATAAGAGCGTCTGCTAAATGCCATAAATGTAAATGTAAATGTAACAATGAATGAACAGCATTTATTTACTGCTTACGTTAATTATTCATCTGTAATATGTTGTCGATATTTTCTTTATCTATAACCTCTTCTCGTTGCCTTTTGTAAACGGTGAAGTGCTAACACAGCACATAATGACAACACACCTAAACAAGTAAAGCATCAGTCTCTAGCCATGATAACAGGAGTTGCAAGGGCGTCCCAAAGTTTACTCCTGTATTTATACCCTTTGCCTTAATTAGGAACGTCCTCCACAGCTGCAAGCGAAACTGTACATGGAGTGACACTCTCTAATGAAGTGGTTATGGAGATTGACCACTTTGGAAAAGGAGTGAGTAAAAGGAAGCCAAGGGGCCAGTGAAAACTCTTTACAACACAGACTATAAGATGCAAAGCATGAAAAATGTCTGTGTGCATACAGTCAGTCAATGTGTAAAAGAATCATAACAGAAGAAGAGCTGCCTCATCCAGGCCCACAAAGTTCTTTTTGTGAGTCCTTTTTACTTTCTGGACATGGTTTATCCACTTCTGGCAGTCACAAAATAAATGTGAATAAACAGATCAACTTTATTAATGATGCTAAGCAGAGTAATTGTTAATGACGCACCCAAATGAAAAATTCTTATCTGACACCAAAAGTCAGGAGGTTCTTTGGTGTGATTAGGATGGGTAAAGAGGAAAAATCTAATAAAAATCATCTACAGTCAGCAGAGAAACACAAAAAGTAAAAAGGTTTGCCATTACACTCGCAAAGCTGACTTTATTTTTTTCAGTCGGAAGAGAGTCCTGTCTTATGCCTCAGAATCACTGACCTGTTGTTTTGCTGTATTCTGCATATCAAGCAGGATGATTTGTTTTTAAGAGATATGAAAACTGTAATGGAGAAATTCTTTGGTGTCATCTCCATTCCTGATACTCGACATGAACAGAGAAATCACTTAATGATCTCATACCTCATAGAAAACCTGAAATAGATCCATGCAGCCGATGTTACTTGCTATTCAGACTGTTTGACAGCACTCACTGGCACAGGAGAGTGAAAGGAAACAGAGTTTTTAATTAACAATAAAATCATTAGTGAATTTGGTGGCCGCAATTTCGGTGTATCTCTAGTATTTATGTTTATGTGTGTGATAAAAATATCCCAACATGAATTAAAGGTCACAGCTGGTGTCTTCTGCTTGAGCAGTGTGGCTTGCCTACATTTCTCTGCACCTGAACTACAGTCACACACACACAAACACACAAGCACACACAGGTGTCAATTTAGGGCTGGCCCGAATAATCTGAATACTTATTTGAATACTTAATTTGAGCACTCATTCATTATGTTGGTTTTTGTTTCTCTATTTAGAAGCTTCTTTTTTTCAAACCACAAAACTTGCAACACATTTCATCAGCCAACTATCTTTAAAAAGAACTGTTATTATGGATATATGGAGACAGGTAAGAATAAATAAATTATAGCTGTTTTAGTTAAATACCTCATAAATTAATGTCAGGAATCTATGTCACCTTGCCTCAGAGCACAACAAACTGTATCACTTTCCACATCACCACTGAAGCTAAAAGATGCCTGAAAATTCATGTGGGAGCACTTTAAACTATTGGATGACTCTAAGAACACTCAGTTTACTATAAGAGGCTGGCATGCCACAGAGGCATCACATGTTTGCAGGCATAGTGATACTAATCCAAACAACACTGGTCTCTGGTGAGGGGAATGTTAAAATCAGGGAGCTCAGCACCTCAAACCTGTTTGTTGTTTTGAGTTCTGGCAGTGGATGAGGAGAGGAACATCTTGCATTCCCAGGCAAAGGAGGCTGCCTTAGCACAGTGATGTTCACTCTAGCCAGTAACCCTTTAGGCCCCACACCAAGACCTGCATTCCGGGAGGTGGTGGTAACCAAAGGTTTAGTCATTCTGATTATTGCCTCGCAAATTTTCCTCTGAATTTAGTACTAGGCAAAAGCAGACAAGCTGCACTGACTGAGGGTATCTGTGAAGCTGCTTCTAGGGTGGTCCTCCTTGAGTTCTGACAAAGCTGTAGTTTGGAAAGCACTGCTGCTTTACAAAATAAAAAATGGCAAAGTAGTCAAATATAAATATAAATAATTTTTAAGCACAAACATAGTTTCTAGAGGTGATTCAGAAATACCAACCAGTATTCAAAGTAAAATGCTGTTCGGGACAGCCCTTGTTCATTTATAAACCTGGGTAAATTAGCAGTGGTATGGGTTGTGTTCTGCAAAGCATCTCACACTGCAGTTGCAGTAAGTTTGTAGGGTTGGATGGCCCTTGCTTTCACCTGAATGAAACAAACTGTGCAGCATGTGTCAAACAGCTGAGAGGTCAAATGAGCAGTCCAACCAAGAAAGTGAAAGCTTAAAGCACAACACACACACACATACACACACACACACGCACACAGAAACTCTACACAGAAAGTCTACCATGCAGAGTCATATGTAAACATTTCTAACACTCACTGCGGCAATCATTAGCGAATTCTTCCTTATCTGATTCTGCTGTGGAAAACCAGACAAAACAGTTGAAATATAACTTCATAAGAGCACATCAGACTGTAAACCCAGACTAAGCAGTCAGAAATGCTCCATCACATGAAGAGGGATCTCCATCGCCATGACAACCCTGTCCCTCACCAGCCTGGATACAGCTCTCCGGGAGAGGTGAGCAGTTGACATTGATGGCTCAATTAAAAGACATGCCCAAATGACTGCCATAAATCAGGTGTGCCTACAAGCTCGCAAGTGCTAAAGTGGAGTAATTCATGCAGTTCAGTAGTTCATTCATCAATACACACAAACGCCACACACCATAGCACACTCAAGACATGCTGCACCACGCCAACATTTATCATCTCAGAGGGAAAGTGTAGTAATGGTTTATAGATTATGATATGAAAACCAAAAATGGAACATCATTTCATCTCTGAGGTGAGTGATGTACAGGACCAGGCAAAAGTTTGGACCCCTTTTTTCACTGTTTATTAATTCAGGATAAGACTAAAGACATCAAAACTATAAAAAAACTATGAAAGGTAGGGACCAAAAAGTCTTGAACAAACCAAAATGACCTTTTTTTTCAGTTCTCTTATTCAAACTTGGCAATCTCTGAAGCAACTTCACAGGGAGCCACCTGAGATGATTTTCTAACAGTACTGAAGAAGACATACTGCCACTGAGAACCACTAGTTGGAGGGAATTACAAAAATATTTGTTTTTAAATTCCATTTTGGTATTTTAATGTCAAACATAATCTTCATTAACTTTACTATTTGTATTCATCTTATAAACAAATTCACATTTAAGCATAAGCCTTTAGGCGAAGATGTCTTTAAAATGATGAAAAGTGCGTATTCAGTAAGATGCAAACTTTTGACTGGTAGTGCATGTTAGCCCTGGCCTATATGAACTGCAGAGGAAAAGGAACAGCTACTTTCTAGTGGATTCCATTTGTGTTTTTGGAAACCTACTATATCTTACCTAATCTTTGCTGAATGCTTTAAACATACCAAGAACAGCTTTATGACTTAGTTTTGGATACCTGAAATATTAAATGTCATCAATCATAAAATTCATCACCCAAAATACAGAACAAAATTAATACACATATGCAAATGCTCCACTGCTCTATAAATTAACTAAGTCAGTCAAATGGGTGGCTGACTTTAATTAAATGCATGTATATTCCATGCCAACAAAGGTCCTTTAAAGCAATGTCAGTTTTAGTTGCTTTAAAAACCTTTATTCATTTGTCTTTTTCTTTTTAATATTTGTTAATTGTTAACTGTGTCTCGTCTGGTCTGATTAGTTTGCCATACATGTATACATGTGTGCACTCACCAAGACAAATTATTTGCATGGAAAACATACTTTGTGGAGTGAAACTGATTCTGATTCTTAAGCAACAACAAAAAATGTGAAATGCGTGAAGAACATTTTTAAAGTTCAAAGTACCTCAACATTATGCTACAGGCTTTTAAGGTTTTTCCTACACTCTTAAAAATAAAGGTATCAGAAAGGACTTGACACCATAGAAAAACCACTTTTGGTTCCCTTAAGAATCATTGAGTGAACTTTTGAAAATATATAGCGTGAAGAACCTTTCAAGATATGTGGATCCACATGTATGTAGTTTTACAGACGAACAATGATCATAATTCATTTTAACATGATTATCTTCCATCATCTTTTCATGCCTTATTATTAAACAGGCAGTTTTTGTTACTGTGTCTTTAAGACTGATATATGTAATAATAAGGCTGATATATTCAGTCTGAATGGGCGGGGCTAAACTGCTGTAGACTGAATAGGTGGAAATTTGTACGTAAATGTGCTGGTTTTTATGACATCACAGAAACAATGCATTTAAAACAGTGAACAGTGTGGAATTACATCAGTGTTTAAATACTACATGAAATTTGTTTTTCCGAGATTGTAACACTGCTGCCCTCTACGCTCTAGACTGGGGTTCAATCCCTGCCTAGGTAAGCACCCTACCAATAAGAATCTTTGGGCAAATAATAGTAAAGATGACAAAGAGGGGTCTCTGGAGTATTGCCATGGAAGAACCACTTTTGATTCCCTAAAGAACCTTTAAATATATCCTTAAAAGAACCATTGTGAACCATAGAAATGAGATGTGTAAGTGTGAAGAATTGTTTTGTTTACAGAACCTCCATACAATTCTAAGGTTTTATACCAATTAAATGTTTTTCCCTAAAACGTCCAAGCAAAGAAGCATTTAGGAGGCTTTATATTTAAGAGTGTCTGTAACCTAATGCACATTGTCCCTGAAAACCTTTGAGGAATATTACTATCACAGCACAAAACCATGAGCAAACACCCAACCGCATGCTGCAGTGGCAGAGCGCATCGGTCACGAATCTGCCCTCCCCAAACTCGATTAGCCTAAAGAGGCTCATACCACAATGTACAGTGCCAGCAGCCTCATCTATCATCATTTCACCCACAGCCATCAATCGCACTTTTCATTTCTGCAGAGCAACACAGAGAGAGCAGGCCAGCAGCACATAATAAAGGTACATTAGCTTAACCCAGTTAGACCTACTCAATGAAACAGAGTTCCACTAAATCCAAAGACTGAAACACTGATCTTAAATTGTCTTGTGATGGGAATCAGAGCAGCGTGGCTGGAGACTGCAGTTTGACTGGGCAGTATGCGTTCTTTGTGGAGAAAGTCAGTAGTTTAGATCTACACTACAGATCAAAAGACTTTTCTCAATTCTTAAACTAATATTATGTGTTATGACTGAACATGTATATTGGTACGGTACTAATCATCACACAACTGGCAAAAAGAGAGGTTAAGGTAAGTCTAACTCGAACAAAGGAACAGATAGCAATGAAATAATCTTTTTCCTCATGTCCTGTCAAGACAAAATCACCTGGTGTGCCCCTCTGTTCTATATTCAGCACATTGTTGCTGCCATCTGAGTGATGAGCCCTGGAATCTCACCACTCTGTTTGGCAAAGAAACACATGCCTGGTCCAAGCTAGACTAAGCTGATGGCTTACGAACCTCTAAATCTGGTAAACACCGAAATGGCAGAACCAGCCAAGACAGGACTAGCGCATTATCAAACCTGGCACAGCCAGCATATCAGATTATCCTCCAAAACTCTAATCTACCACAATCTTTCATGTCCATTTCTTTAAATGTTATAAACCATGTTAGCGTATGAGCTAGGTTGCTTTGCACTAAAATAGATTGCCATTCCTCAAGAATACCCCAAAACTTCAGTATCACCAACTTGCAGCCTTCTCTTTAAACCACCAAAATAATTCATCAAGGCTAGGATGATATATAAGAGAATATGAGAATCCAAAGACACTGACTCCAGAATGCAGCCTAAAGAGAGGAAAATGCTCACTCCTTACCTGCGTGACTTTCTCTGTGACATTATGTGTGCGGTCGATGAGCTTGCAGGGGGCAATGATATCCATCTCTCCAGGAGGCAGAGCGATGAGGGGGTCTGGCTTAAAGTCCACAAAGTTGAGGGTGATCTGGGGGATCTTGCTGATGGTGCGGTAGCGCATGAGGTCAGAGTCAGAGGTAGAGTTCAGGATGCTGGACTTGTTGTTCACTGCACCTGAAAAGAGAAGCATTGATCAGAGGGTTGAGGTGATGTTGCTGCTTTACCTAAAGTACAGCTGTACTTTGAAAGCAGTCGTGCTTTATTCATTACCTGCTTTGTTCAGTACTTTCATCCTTTAGTACCTCTGCCTTTCAGTACCTGCCACATTCAGTAGATGTCCTATTCCAGTAATCTGCCTCATTCAGCACATTATATAGTCAAGACCTGTCTCATGCAGCAGTTGCCTCCTTTAAAATCTGCCTCAGTCAGGACCTGTCTCTTCAACACTTGCCTCATTCAATACCTGCTTCAGTCAGTACCTGTCACACCTACTGGCCATTCCTTCATTCAGTACCTTATTCAGTACCTGCTTCATTCAGTACCTACCTTATTCACCACCTGTTCCATTCAGCACTTGCTTCATTCATTATATACCATATTCAGTATGTCTGATTTAACAATTCTCACTCAGTACCTGCCTCATTCCTTCATTTAGCCCATCATCACTGAACAGACACATGCAAGAGACAAAGGGGAGCAGCACAAATTCTGCATCATTAGCCCCTACGGTGACATCAGAGTGTGGCCTAAGTACATTTGTAGCATACTAGTATGTTGAGAAATGATGCACATTGACTGCATTCAGTAGCCACAGGCTGGCATACATAGTGGAAGAGGAGAAGCCATCAGTGGTCGCAGTTGTGGAAAGTTGTCTCACACACCAAGTAAGACTACTAATGCCAAATAGGAGCAAAAAGTTTAGAGCGAGTATGTATGACTTCTGCATTTGCAGGTTTTGTTTTGCTAAACATTCAAACACATGATAAGTTTAATAATAGACAACCATGTGACTCCTTCTCACCGGTGCTGCTGCTGGAGGGTCTGCTGCGGTGTTTGCGGTCCCACTCAGGCCTCATGGCCTCAATGTCATCCACAGATGATGCCCGGCGCATGCTGTGGAAGCTCTCTCGCGAGCGGCTGTGTGTCAGACTGCAGTTGGAGGCCGAAGCGTCTGGGTTGAGCCTCTGCGGTCGGGGCGACGACTGGCCCAGTGGTAGCGTAGAGCGGTGTGAAGGGGTTGATGGGTGTGGCACAGGCTCACTGCTCAGCAGAGTGCGGTGGTCCTCAGGCCACAGCGAGGAGGATGGGGTGGCTGTAGTGGTAGGATGGACCTGCTCGTGTTCAGGGAGGGACAAGAGCTCAGCCAGGGCCAAAGACTCGTGACTGCTGACCGGCCTGGAGCACACAGAGCCAGAAACGCCCACCTCCCCACCGCCTGCCTCAGCGTCGTCCTTCAGAGACAACCTGCTCTTACTGTGGGACTGTAGAAGAGGCAGACGCAGACGGATACGCCGCACTCGATCTGAGAGAGTGAGATAATTAATTAACACAGTTATTAGTCAAAAAGTACTAGTAAGTTCCCATGTTATTTCTTTATAAGAGCAAACACACTACTCAGCTGAGTGGTTTTGTAATAGCTAGTAGTTTGTCCACAGTTAATGAGCATTTAAGCTCTTAATCCCTTAAATAGCCACGTTCTGATACACACTTCCATAACCTAAGAACAGCTTGGCCAGATTGCACTGAAGTTTATGTAATTGCTGAATATTAATTACTTAATATGTAATAAACCTGGAATTTTAAGAGATTAAGAAAAGGATAAACTAAACTCTCAATTAATAGTGCATTCAATGAGTCATTGCAAAGTTCTTAGGGACACAACTTCATAAAATGTTCTGAAATTAATTAAGTCATTGACAGTGTTGGGGTAAATACTCCATTAGAAATGACTAATTACTTCTCTAAAACTATAAACTGGGATTAGTTTACTTAGTACTTCCTCATTGCTCATCACTTATTACTACTCTGTAAAATTATTCAAATATGAATCAACTGTACATAGACGAAAAACAATCGCCTGTTTCAGTACTTATTTAGAAATGAAAAGATAGAGTAATTTTTTAAAGTACAGGTAAATTTACTTTGAACAATACTTATTAAAATATTTGAAATGATATATTTTAAAAAACAAAAAAGTGCATGCAAGAGACAACTAAGCCATTTATGAAGGAAAATTGAGTCAGTGTTGTTTAATGGGATATATATATATATATATATATATGGCATTATGGTATAGTATTACTCCAAAACTAGTCACTGTTAAGCATTTTTTTAATGTTAAGTTAATAGTAAGTAGTATATTAAGGAGGAGTACATGTGGAGCGCCAGGGGAGAGGCAGTCGGTGGTTGAGCTCCTGGTTGGGGTTGCGTAATTTGTCGTCAGTCATGACTTCAAAATTAAGGATGAACATGATCACCGCGCCATCCTCGTTCTTGACTGGTACCACGTCCACCAGGCACAGGAAACATACACCTGAGAAAGAGAGGGAGAGAAAGAGAAAGAGAGAGGGAGAGATGGAGAGAGAGAGAAAGAGAGAGAGAGAGAAAGCAATGTCATTATACAATAATTCAGACAACTATACACTAAAATCATGTTAAATGTGGTTGACAGCTAGAGATGCATTTAATAAAACATTATTCATTATTAGTACTGTAGTAAAAAGTTTATACACTGCTCAAAAAAATAAAGGGAACACTTAAACAACACAATATAACTCCAAGTAAATCAAACTTCTGTGAAATCAAACTGTCAACACTGATTGACAATCAATTTCACATGCTGTTGTGCAAATGGAATAAACAACAGGTGGAAATTATTGGCAGTTAGCAAGACACACTCAATAAAGGAGTGGTTCTGCAGGTGGGGACCACAGACCACTTCTCAGTACCTTTCTGCTTTCTGGCTGATGTTTTGGTCACTTTTGAATGTTGGTGGTGCTTTCACACTCGTCGTAGCATGAGACGGACTCTACAACCCACACAAGTGGCTCAGGTAGTGCAGCTCATCCAGGATGGCACATCAATGCGAGCTGTGGCAAGAAGGTTTGCTGTGTCTGTCAGCATTTCAGTGTCCAGAGGCTGGAGGCGCTACCAGGAGACAGGCCAGTACACCAGGAGACGTGGAGGAGGCCGTAGGAGGGCAACAACCCAGCAGCAGGACCACTACCTCCGCCTTTGTGCAAGGAGGAACAGGAGGAGCACTGCCAGAATGACCTCCAGCAGGCCACAAATGTGCATGTGTCTGCACAAACGGTTAGAAACCAACTCCATGAGGATGGTATGAGGGCCCGACCTCCACAGATGGGGGTTGTGCTCACAGCCCAACACTGTGCAGGACGCTTGGCATTTGCCAGAGAACACCAGGATTGGCAAATTCACCACTGGCGCCCTGTGCTCTTCACAGATGAAAGCAGGTTCACACCGAGCACATGTGACAGACGTGACAGAGTCTGGAGACACCGTGGAGAGCGATCTGCTGCCTGCAACATCCTTCAGTATGACCAGTTTGGCAGTGGGTCAGTAATGGTGTGGAGTGGCATTTCTTTGGAGGGCCACACAGCCCTCCATGTGCTTGCCAGAGGTAGCCTGACTGCCATTAGGTACCAAGATGAGATCCTCAGACCCCTTGTGAGACCATATGCTGGTGCGGTTGGCCCTGGGTTCCTCCTAATGCAGGACAATGCTAGACCTCATGTGGCTGGAGTGTGTCAGCAGTTCCTGCAAGATGAAGTCATTGAAGCTATGGACTGGCCCGTCTGTTCCCCAGACCTGAATCCGACTGAGCACATCTGAGACATCATGTCTCGCTCCATCCACCAACGCCACGTTGCACCACAGACTGTCCAGGAGTTGGCAGATGCTTTAGTCCAGGTCTGGGAGGAGATCCCCTAGGAGACCATCCGCCACCTCATCAGGAGTATGCCCAGGTGTTGTAGGGAGGTCATACAGGCACATGGAGGCCACACACAATACTGAGCCTCATTTTGACTTGTTTTAAGGACATTACATGAAAGTTGGATCAGCCTGTAGTGTGTTTTTCCACTTTAATTTTGTGTGTGACTCCAAATCCAGGCCTCCATTGGTTAATAAATTTGATTTCCATTGATGATTTTTTGTGTGATTTTGTTGTCAGCACATTCAACTTTGTACAGAACAAAGTATTCAATGAGAATATTTCATTCATTCAGATCTAGGATGTGTTATTTGAGTGTTCCCTTTATTTTTTTGAGCAGTGTATTTTCCTACATTCGGCAACTAAAGCTACATAGAAAGCACACATTCAAGAACAAAAAACTGACATTTGGCGCTTTTTTGGCTGCAAAACTTAGTGTTGTCACATACTTATGAAATACAGTGCAGTAACAGTAAAGAACTGAATGAAAGCATTCTACCTTGGTTGCTGAAGGGATAAAAACTTGTGAATTAAACTTTGTGATCAACACTTTTATTTAATTTAATGTAATTTTTGGTTTCCTGTGTGTGTATACAGCACTCTGCATAGTTTTTTGGCACCTTAAAAAAAAAAAAAAAGGTTGGACTTCCTTTTGCCTTCAGAACTGCCTTAGTTCTTCGTGACATACTTTCAACAAGGTGTTGGAAACGTTCTTCAGAGATTTTGGTTGGTTATTTGAGTTACTGCTGCCTTTCTATCATCTCGAACCAGTCTGCCCATTCTCCTCTGACCTCTCACATCAACGAGGCATTTTCGTCCACAAAACTGCTGCTCACTGGATATCTTCTCTTTTTTGGACCGTTCTCTGTGAACCCTGGAGATGGTTGTGAGTGAAAATCCCAGTAGATCAGCAGTTTCTGAGATACTCAGACCAGCCAGTCTGGCACCAACAACCATGCCACGTTCAAAGTCACTTAAATCCCCTATCTTCCCCATTCTGATGCTCGGTCTGCACTTTAGCAAGGTCTTGACCACCTCTACATGCCTAAATGCATTGAGTTGCAGGCATGTGATTGGTGATTAGCTATTTGCATTAACAAGCAATTGAACAGTACCTAATAAAGTGGTCAGCGAGTGTGTGTGTGTGTGTCTGTGTGTATATATATATATATATATATATATATATATATATATATATATATATATGCATAGTATGTTTGCTGCATTAATGTTTTTTTGTAATTATTCTAATGTTATTTGGTGCTAGTTTCGGGCTACTGTCTTTCTTGCAATGCTAACCTGCATCTACAAGAATAATCTGCATTTGTGTATGGTATGAAAACTGATAATATACACCGGTATGACGTTTTATGAAATTCTTGCGGCGCTCATGTGTAATTATCAACCTAAGGGAAGGAAGAGTTTCATGTTATTGACCTAAAATGGTCCTATTTATTTCTAACCTGATGTTTCTTGTTTGTTGTTTTCCTCTTAGCTTTGTCTGTTCCTGGCATAATGCCATGTCTCAGATTAGCTTGCCCACTTGTGTTTTGATCCCTACCTCTCCCTCTGTTTATGACTGCTGGGAAAAAAGTTACACATGCTTTTCTGTATGATGAAGACAAATGGCAGGCATTTATCCTCATCATACTAACAGTAATATTACTTTTTAAATTTTTATCCATAATCAAAAATGGAAAATTTTTCTTATCGTGTTGCTACAATCAGCAGTCTTACGCTACAATTAGTAGTCTCATGTGACCAAAAGACTTTTTAATTTAGGTGATGATAAGTGATAAACACCCACATAGTTGGATCAATGTGAAAAAGTCTTCAGATTAGTGCTGAAGCAAAAGCTCAAAGTGGGTTAAATAAATAAATAAATAGTATACAATGAATGCATTATATTCAATTCTTTTTCACAGATCATCTCAAAGATCAAGCTCATGTACTATTATATATTTAATATTATATACAGCTCTAACCATTTATAACTAATATACCATCAATGAAAACCATTTATTAACACAAAATACACACCAGACAAATCCCTCCTGAACCAATCAGGTTGCCTCCTATGTTAAATATGCACAGACTCAAAGTAATAAGTTCGTATGAGGTCTATACAACATTATGTTAAAGATTACTACACAGTTCAAAACTTGTAGTGCCAGAGTTAAAAAAAAAAAAAAAACAGAGCATAAGAGTATTCTGAGCATAAGATATGCTGCTGCCTTCTCTCTCTTACCTTCAGTGAGGAGAAAAGAGAATGAATGATCTGGTAGTACACGCTCTCACGAGACTGACAGAATGACAGTCATTCTAATCAATGGACAGAGTTAGATGGAGAGGGAGAGACAGAGAGAGAGGGAGAGAGAGGGCTGACGGCTGACAGGAGATTGGCCCACTGTATAATCCCAGCTGTGGCAGAACTAGGGGGAACAAGGCAGGGATTACAGGTCCCCTAACACCATCTGGCTCTGTGTGTGTGCGCGGATGTTCCATATAAAGTACGGAGCAGCCTGCATATAAACCTCATCATATATGAGCGTGCAGTGCATAATATCATACATCAACTCAGTCATTAATAGAACATTAACCCAGTACACCAGGGCCTGCCGGCAGGCACAAGGTTCTATTACACACTTCTATAACTTAAGAACAGGTCAACCAGTTTGCACTGAAGTCCCTGTTGTAGCTGAATAATAAGTCTTAACAATAACAAGGCTAACAATATTCCGGTCGGACAGTAGCACCGCTCTTACTGGTAAAACCTGGGGTGGCGGTATTTGCATATTCACCAACAACAACTGGTGTAACAACGCAGTGAAAATCTGAGCAGAGTCACTGCTCTTCTGATGTGGAGCTACTGACTGTAAAATGTAGGCCTGTTTATATGCCCAGGCAATTCAATATAATCATCATTATAGCTATGTATACTGCCCCCAGCGCGAACACTAGAGAAGCCTTGAATGTTCTCTACCATTCCATCAGTGAACTGCAGTCTACATATCCGGAAGGAGTTTTCATTGTGGTGGGGGACTTTAATTGGGCCAATCGGAAAACTGTACTTCCCCACTTTCATCAGTATGTGAACTTTGCAACCAGAGGAAAGAACACACTAGATCTGGCATACAGTAACATCAAAAAGGCATTCAAGGCAGCACCCCGGCCCCACCTTGGCTCCTCAGACCATCTCTCTGTGATGCTAATTCCAGCATACAAGCCACCATGAGGCAGGTGAGGGTCTGCCCTGCAGGAGCAATGGAAAGACTACAAGACTGAATCGAGTGCACAGACTGGGAAATGTTCAAGGCAGCAGCCACTGAAAATCATCACACACAGGTGGATGAGTACACTGTGTCTGTCTCTGCATACATCCAGAAGTGCAAGGAGGACGTGAGTGTGATTAAAAACATCTTCACAAGGTCCAACAAGAAACCTTGGATGACCAATGAGGTACGTGCAAGGCTGAAAGCACGAAACACCGCTTTCAAATCCGGTGATGTGGTGGCACTCAGAACACAGAGAGTAAATCGAAACCGGGCCATAAGAGTCGCAAAGCATGCTCATGGTCAAAAAGTGCAAGATTGTGCCAATCAGCTGGCTGGGGTTATCACGGACATCTTCAACACCTCGCTGAAACAGGCTGTCATACCAACATGCCTAAAGACTGCCACAATCATACTGGTGCCCACAATCTCCTCCCTCAATGATTACCGCCCTGTAGCACTCACCCCCATCATGATGAAGTGTTTCATGAGGCTGGTAAAAGACCACATTACCTCCAAACTCCCTCCCACACCCGTACCAGTTCGCGTAACACCCTAATCGATCCACAGAGCATGCCATCTCCTCTGAGAAAATGAGAATCATGTACAATTTACAGCTCTTTAATGTTAGAAAAAACTTTCTGATATTGCAATTTACAGAGGGATTAATGTGGAAGTGATCTTGTCATCAAGATAATAACCTTTCTCTTTTACTATCACTGTGGTGAGTGGATATTACATTGTACTAATACCACATAATACCCTGCTTTACAATAAGCGTCTTAAGAGTAGTTCGTGCTGCAAAACAAGCCTTTTGTTTAATACAGTGGTCCTCAAAGTATGATATGCATAGCGGTCCCAGGTGGTACACCAGTAGCTACTTAGGGTCCATAACATTCTTGAGCTTTCACACCTCTTCTAGAAATAGAACATATGATGGAAAATTAGCACTAACTAAAACAAGTATTTAACAACTTTATTAAGGAATGGACATCAATGATGCCAGCTGTAATAGGCTTCATAAGAGCTATTTTTATTTTTAAATAAATAATTACCATAAAATAATATTTTATTATAATTTAAGGGTTTACAACATTTTATTGGCTTAGTCACTCCAGTTGCTCCTGATGGAAATTGTTTTATTTTCATCTATTTTGTAGTTTTATATTATTCATTGTTAGACAAAATCTATACCCTGTTCTCATGGTTTGAACAATAACTGCATTTTATGACAGGAGTAGACCACTTGGTTTACGGCAACAACTATGGTCGTTTTATGACAGTATGGTTTTTATGACTCTCTTGCAGGTGGGGACATTTAGAGTTAAAAGCCCTAGGTCCAACATGCTCTTTCAGACTAGGCTTGGTGGCAGACTGGATAGAGCTCTTCAAATAAAACCTAACCCTGGTCTCCTGACTCTCTCTGTCTGCGGCAAAATCTAAGATTTACATCACTCCTGATTACATTTAAAATCACTGCTTAAATCATTTGAATAGCTTGCCTGATTGTCTGTACAGCTGATCAGCTGTACTAATTGCACTGTAAAAAAACACATTCTAGATATAATCTTTCAGGGGATCTTCAGCTTTTCTTCATAAAGAGGTTTGTTTAGGTGTCAGGTACTGTAAAATAGATGTTCTACAGGAATCAAGGTTGGGTTATAGATAGAAGTTATGAAATAACAAAAGTTTTATAGGAGGAGCAGGCCTGAATGTCTTCCCACTTCATAACTAACTCCCTGCAAACTCCCTTCTGTTTCTGATGAAAAAGCTTTTGTACCCTACGACTTCTCCATCTCTTCCCTGATCCTCATTTCTACCTCTCAGTCCTCCCTCTTGTATCAAGGGCCTTTTAGGCAGAAGCAGACGCCACCTAGAACTCTTCCGCAAGTTGTGAAAAGACACTTTAAGTTAAACATTAATGTCTTTCACGGCATCTACATGCTATTAAAGGGTGGAATAGTAAATAAACACCATCTTAAGCCTATTGATTAGTATATATGAGCTCTTCCCAAAAGTCTTTGTACTTCACATAGTTCATTATGTTTATTTAGTGATAAATTGCTCCTGGAGAACCACTGAACTCTAGTCCAGCACAGCTGGGTGATTTCCCTGCTCAGACATCCTTGATTCATCTCATCTGTTAAAAAAGTTGGGCAGAATACTTCGAAATAGTAGATGGACGATGGTAGATGGACGATGGAATAGTAGTGGATGAACACTGAATACACTGTCCTAAATGTATTCAGTAATGTATTCTACTACAATACATAAAACGTAACATGTTCAGAATACATTCAGAACACGTATTGGTGAGGCATATGAGAAAAACTTCTTCTTTCGGCTGCTCCCTTTAGGGGTCGCCACAGCGGATCATCTGCCTCCATCTTGCTCTATCTACTGCCTCCTCTACTTTTACACCAACCATCTCCATGTCCACCTTCACTACATCCATAAATCTTCTCTGAGGTCTACCTCTTCTCCTTCTACCCAGCAGCTCCATCTCCAACATTCTTTGACCAATATATCCACTATTCCTCCTCAACACATGTCCAAACCATCTCAACCTGGCCCCTCCGGCTTTATCTTCTGGTAACGGTCCCAAGCCCGGATAAATGGTGAGGGTTGCATCAGGAAGGGCATCCGGCGTAAAACTTGTGCCAAAACTATCATGCAGATCATACATATGATTGCATATGGGAAACATTTTTTATTTAATTCATTGTTCCTTGTTGTTACCGGTTGGCAGTTTTCTTTATCTAACTCTTCTGTGAATATGTTTCATGTTCACTTCTAATTCAAATGAAGATACAAAATCCCCAACATTATTTTTCACTCCCTGCTTTCACTCCCTTTCACTCCCTGCTTCAGTCTACTGCTGCTCCCACCACTCCCATAATCCCAATGCTGCTCCCATGATGGATAGTGCACATGAACTAAGCAAAAACATATTGCTACATCTCAATAATAAAACGGAACTATTACATGGGTAGCTATTTGATTTTCAGTTAATGGTATACATGTAACTTGCCATGAAACAAATGAGTCCAGTACAACACTGACTAAGCTACATGAACATTGATGTATTGAGGATACTGTTCAGTTCCAACATCCCACAAAAGAGTTCAGTAACACTGAGATTAATAAATGATCATCACACTGATTTATCAGTCTACTTAGGTATTAGCAGGAACAATAGTATTTGAAACGAAGTTCTTAACATGCTGTAGACTGATTTTAATATCCAATGAAAAAGCACATATGATTCTAAAGATGGTTTTTATATAAAGATAGTATATATTTTTACATTTAGTGGGTAAGTATTCTAAAACTATCACTTTAAAAGGCAAATGTATTCTGAACATTATGCCTGCACTGAAAATGGATACTTAATTTCTGTATTCCTTCATATCTCAACCCTGTCTGTTAATTGTCACATTTAGTAGGTGTGTTTAAGCTGGAGAATTAGTACACTGTGCCCTCCAGGACTGAAGTTAATCTTCACTCCTCTGGGTGGCTCATCAAGAATCTAGCCAATGCATTAGCTATTATAATAGAAATGGCAGTTAGCATTCTCCTTCTAGTGTGTTGAGCTGTACAGTGACATTAGCAGCAGTTTCAAAAAGTGATCTTCACCCTCCCAGCTTGTTAGTATCATCTGACATGGGGAAAACTAAATCTAAATCCACTTAATTGTGGAGAAAAACAAATAAATGAATAAAATATGAAAAAAATCAATGAAAGAATTAAGGACCTTTTCCTGAATTTGTCATAATCTTTCATTAAAAGAAAACAGGTAAATATTTTAAAATAAAAGTAACATCCAAAACTTCCTGGATCGGGGGCCTTGTCATGGCGGAAGGGCTTGTGTGGTCTAAGGATCTTCAGAGCTAAGTTGTCAGGAGCAATATATTCCTGGTAGGGTCCCCCAGGGTGAACATGTCTGGAGTGAAGACCCAGACTAATTCGATTCAAAAACCTTTCATGATAAATGGACACAGACAATCGCGTTGTGGCCTAGGCCCCTGCAGGAGAAACTGACTCTTGGTACATGGAATGTAACCTCACCGGAGGGCCCGAGCTTGTTCGTGAAGTTTAGAGGCACCAACTTGATATAGTTGAGTTCACCTCCACCCACAATGTTGGCTCTGGAATCAAACTCCTGGATAGGAGGGGCTTGCATAGGGTAAGAGGTGCCAGGTAGGTGTTGGTGATACTCATGAGTCCCTGGATGGCAGCCATGCAGTTGGAGTTTGTCCTGGTGGACTAGAGGGTTGCCTCAATGCGAATTTAAAATCACAGAGAAGAAAACTCTCACAGTTGTGTGTGCTTATGCACCAAACAACAGGTCAGAGTATTCTGCCTTCTTGGAGCAAGTGGGCGGGGTTCTGGAAAGGGTACTGTCTACTGACTCCATAGTCCTACTGGGAGACTTCAATGCTCACGTTGGCAATGACTGCGAGACCTGGAGACGCATGATTGGGAAGAACGGCCTGCTTGATCTAAACTAAAATGGTGAATTGTTATTGGACATCTGTGCCAGGCATGGATTGCCCATAACAAACGGCAAGTTCGAACACAAGGATGTTCATAAGTGTACATGGTACCAGAGCTCCTTGGCTCAAAGGTCAATTATTGACTTTGTTGTCATTTCATCTGACTTGGGAATGCATGTTCTGAACACTTGGGTGAAGAGAGGTTCTGAGGTGTCAACTGATCACCATCTGGTGGTGAGTTAGATCAGATGGCAGGGAAGACTGATTGGCAGACCCAGTAGACCTAAGCAAATAGTGAGGGTGTGCTGGGAACGACTGTTGGAGGCCCCTGTTTCGAAATGATTTCAACTCCCACCTCTGGGAGAGCTTTCCTCATGTCCTGGAGGAGGTAGGAGACATGGAGTCTGAATGGACCCTGTTCAAAACCTCCACTGTGGAAGCCGCCAGACATAGCTGTGGTCAAAAGCTTGTGGGTACTTCTCAGGGTGGTTACCCATGAATCCCCTGGTGGACACTGGTGCTAAGGGAGGCCTTCAAGCTGGAGAAAGAGGCCTTTCGAGACTGGATGGCCTGAAGGACTCCCGACTCAGCAGATAGGTACCAAAAGGCAAAAAAGGTGGCAGCCACAATGGTGACAGGAGCAAAATCCAGGGCATGGGAGGAGTTTGGGGAAGCCATGGAAAAAGACTTTTGGTCAGCCTCAAGGAGGTTCTGGACAAGTGTCCAGTGATTTAGGAGCAGTCAGGGTGTATGCACCCAAGCTGTATTTGGCAAGGGTGGAGAAACTCTGACTCCAAATGAGGATATTGTCAGTTGGTGGAAGGAGCACTTTGAGGAACTCCTTAATCCAGGAGACATGCCTCCCTCACAGTAGTCAGAGCCAGAGGCTTTTGGCGTGTCAAGCTCCATTTCCCTGGTGTAGGTCACTGAGGTAGTTGACAAGCTCCTCAGTGGCAAGGCACCGGGGGTGCATGAGATTCGTCCAAAGATGCTTAAGGCTCTGGATATTGTGGCTGCTGTCATGGCTAACATGCCTCGGCAATATTGCATGGACCTCAGGAGCCCTTGGACTGGCAGACTGGGGTGGTGGTCCCTATTTTTAAAAAGGGGACCAGAGGGTGTGCGCCAACTGTTAGGGTATCACACTGCTCAGCCTATCTAGGAAAGTCTACGCCAGGGTGCAGGAAAGGAGACTTTGACCAATAGTTGAACCTCAGATTGAGGAGGAACAATTTGAATTCCATCCCATCCTAAACCAGCTTTTCAGCCTCTCACAAATTGTTGAGGGGGCATGGGAGTTTGCCAACACAGTCTACATGTGTTCTGTGGATTTGGAGAAGGCTTATGAGCGGCTACTCCTCTGCATTGAGAGGAGCCAGCTGAGTGGTTCAGGCATCTAATCCGAATGCCTCCTGGACGCCTCACGGTAGGGGTGTACCAGGCACGGCCTACCGGGACAAGACCCTGGAGTCGGTCCTAGGATCCGCTGGAGGGATTATATCTCCAAGTTGGCCTGTGAACAGTTTGGGGTTCTCGGGAATGAGCTGGAGGTAGTTGCGGGGGACAGGGTCATCTGAATTTCTCTGCTGTCTCAACAGCTACTGCAACTCTATCTGGACTAAGCGGTTAACGATGATGATGATGATGATGATCTAAAACTGGAGTAGAAAGACAATGCATTAAAGCTCACTCTATTGGAGGTGCAAACATCAGTGCCAAGTGCTGCACAGTTTCTCAGCCACTCAGTATTTTACCATAACCAGATTCAATTAAAGCCATATTGAGACTCCGGAAAGCCACAGTAGGTCACGCTGCTTGATATTTTCACAAAAAAACACATAAATAATTTTAGACAAACAGAAAAATACTAAGGGTACATTACGTCAGCTTGTGCTATCATCCTAGCCCTTTCCAGCTCATATCTTTCAGTTTGAAAACAGCCAGTTTGTGAAGAGGTAGTAAACTGATGCCAAATGCAATATGTAATGTTGTAAGTTTTCTTTTATTCAAGTTATATGAGTAGAGTGTAAAAATGAATGTGAACCCAGTTAATTGTCTCGCCTCTAGCAGTTCTACAGCAGTGTTCTGCTACATGACATCTGGTGTGCAGTGGCTTTAAAACAAAAAGAAACACTTTAGTAGTACAAAAATAGCAACTTATTTTCCTTTTTAAACTACATGTCCTGTGTCCTGACGAAACTCATAATCCCCTGGTGAAAACACACACATACACGTACGTACATGCACTCTCTCTCCCACACAAGCACACACATATACACACACATGTATACACGAGCAGTGGAGGATTAAAATCAGTGTGGAGGGATTTGACTTCAATTTATTATGCTTCCTGTTTTTTTCCCCACTCCACTTTAAAAGACTGATCCACTCTAAGATGAGTGCTGCATTCTCAATCCCTGGAACACTCGTATGCGTCCCTCCATGTATTTGCGGTGTTTGGGGTCAAATGCACACACACATTCCCACGTGTGTGTCCTGGTTTATCTGCTGGTCTGGAACACCGCATAAGCTGGAAAGCACAGAGCCCTTCTGACCCCTAGACTAATCTCTAATGTTCAGAGACAATATCTTACTGAATCAATCTAAATGTTCAACATGATGGAATTCAATACAGAGCAGAGGTCAGGAGAAGCAGCCTGAAATATAAAAAGATGGAAAATATAGTTGTTTTAATACAACCCATGGATCATGTTTCTCAATAAATATGACCTGCCTAGAAATGGACTGTTTTTTTGGTTGATGTGATGTTTTGATTGAAATTCTATTTTCAAATGACCTTGTTTATTTAGGCTATTGTCAACTTTGAGAAGATTTTCTATAACAGAATTCCAGAAATACATATGAAAGGCAAACTGACACATTGGATCATTTGTACATAATTCACCTGATTAGTTTCGTCAAATTGAAAAACTAAGTAAGTTAAAACATTTTTATGAAGCACACTGGTCACTTTAATAGGTATACTGTTCAATTGCTTGTTAACACAAATAGCTAATCACGTGGCTGCAACTCAATGCATTTAGGCATGTAGGTCAAGACAACTTGCTGAAGTGCAGACTGAGCATCAGATGGGGAAGAGAGGTGATTTAAGTGACTTTAAGCATGGCATGGTTGTTGGTGCCAGACGGGCTGGTCTGAGTATTTCAGAAACTGCTGATCTACTGGGATTTTCACACACAGCCATCTCTAGGGTTTACAGAGAACGGCCCAAAAAAGAGGAAATATCCAGTGAGCGGCAGTTGTGTGGACGAAAATGCCTTGTTGATGTGAGAGGTCAGAGGAGAATGGGCAGACTGGTTCGAGATGATAGAAAGGCAACAGTAACTCAAATAACCAACCAAAATCTCTGAGGAATGTTTCCAACACCTTGTTGAAAGTATGCCATGAAGAATTAAATCAGTTCTGAAGGCGAAAGGGGGTCCAATCTTTTACTAGCAAGGTGTATGTAATAAAGTGGCCAGTGAGTGTATAGTACCAAAAGACCTGGTCAGAATCTAGAAAAAGTATCTGAAATTCTGGCCAACACAAGCAAAAAACAGCTGAAATGAAAAAAAATATAAATAAACTATCATGAAGTGTCAACACCCAAGTTTATAAATTTTGGTAAAGAAAGTTACAAACAGTGATTTTCCTTTGCTTAATATGGAAAAGTTTATGGCAAAAAAAAACTCACAAATGAAAGCGTCAAGGTGCAAACCATAAGTAAAAAAATGACTAATTCACTGCCTTGGATGACCAACTGTTCTCAAGTTGTTGTCAAGAATGCTAGATATAATTGCACATTTTATTGCCTAAGTAGAAAAGGGTAAATCACTGCATTGTATGTAAACTGTTTTTTGTATGTGAATTGTATTTCAGGTTTTGTAAAAAACAAAGAATAATCAGACCACATGGTACATTGTTATTACAGCCATGTGTCTTAAAATAACAACATTACATGCATTATTATAATTACACTGTTGCTCTATTTCTGAATGGAGTAATGACAGTTCTAACAAAATGAATGAATGTACTCAGTCTATAATGTTTTAATTTAAACTAGAGCAACAACAGCTCCACATTGTACTCAGGGCCTCCCTTTAATCTATAGGATTACAAAGGCTGTACCAGATTACATCTGAACTTTTCCCAGCATGATATATGTTAGGTATTTGTGTGTTTTCCCTCTCTGAAGAAATGGGTAGCAAATAATCCAGGAACATCTTATTAAAACTTGGATAAAAAAGGATGATAGTGGATTTGAAAGGATGTAAACATGAATCCAGATGTCCTGGACTAATTTATAGCTTCATTAATTAAGATGCGTCCACCTCTTTCTGATGCTGCTTTTAAACAACAAATATGCAATCAAGATTAGGGCATGAGTAATCCAGAAGTGAAAGTTCATGGAGAGAGAAAACCAAGGATGCTTCTTTGCTCCATTCTTTACACCTCTGCTACAGTCTGAGGAATTTCTCAGATTTAATTGTTTAATTCTTAAACATCCCAAAAAATTGTTAAACATCCCAAAGGTACTGGATGGAGCTTCATCACTCCAGGAAACACAATTCCACTGCTCCACAGCCCAGTTTCAGGGGCCTTTATACTCCTCTAGCTGATGCTTTGCGTTGGAAATGGAGAACTTCATGTGCTGCTGCTCCAGAGCACTACATTCTGTTGTCAGTGCCGTCGATGGAGAATACACGAGTTCTGTTCATGCAGGTGAACACCTGTGTCAGTAATGGGTGTACTTTCAAGTAGCTGAATTCATTAATTTAAAGGGCTGTCTGGCTGAGGCTGCTGAGATAGGCTCCAGCCCCCCCATCCCCCCCAAAAAAGCTCTGAGGGACATGTTGCTTAGTAAATGTGTGTGTGTGTGTGTGTATGTATGTATGTGTGTGTGTGTGTGTGTGTGTGTGTGTGTGTGTGTGTGTGTGTGTGTGTGTGTGTTTGTGTCTGGCTGAGTTTTTGGTGGACATAAATGATTCCCAACTTTGGTCCTGGACACCCTCTATCCTCTATGCATTTTAATGTTTTCCCTGCTCTGTCACTTCGATTCATTAACAAGCCCTTCCAGAGTTTAAATGGGTATTTAAAAGTAGGAAAAGCACAGTGGGATTCCTATTCACAGTGAATTTAACTCTTTAATGTGGGAGAGATGCTGCCCTCTAGTGAAAGAATGTGGACAGGACAGCAGGATACTCATTGAGTGGCTCATCAAAAGAAAAAATGCATGTTTTGAGATATTTCTGTCAGAATGTGCTGGCTTTACAATGCAATGAAAAAAAAAACATAAATAATGACTATAACTCACTTGCTGTATCTGAAACCTAAAAGCTGCTTTTATGATTGACACACATTCTCTCAGCCACAAAATCCTTGCCATGTCCTGAACCTTGATGACGCCACAATGAAAAATTCCCAAAGAACACAACAAGACCTTTTATTACAGACATCCATCAAAGTAATGCCCTCTCTATCACGCTACTGGTTTATGAGCTATCTGACATCTTTGGATAACATTTCTGCTACGTTGACATTTTCCAAGGTAACAAAGATCACTCATCACTATAAAAAACTGCCCTGGACATGATGGATAATCTAGCAGCAATGAAGCAAATGTTTACGCTGTTACAGAGGAGAAGGTGGATGAGGACAGAAGACTCAAGGCCTGCAGACTGGAGATTTTGCATTTGAGCTGGTAAAGACAAGCATTTCTTGCAGGCAGACAATAGCAGTCAGAAGTCTGGATACTCATGTGAACGCCATAATCTAGACATTTGGAATGACCATATGTAACCAAAAAGTCTTTAATAAATCAAAAATCTTCTATTTTACATCAGGGCTGCCCAAAGTGTTGCCCAAAGAACTTTAATTTGTTCCTTTACCCGAACCTCACCCCTCCCTCCATGACACAGAAAACTTCATACTATATACAAAATATTAAATTGTAATCATAAAATTGTATTTTAAAGTATTTTAGTAACAAGTAGTGCTACAGCCTGGGATGCTTTTCTAATAATATTAAGAAGTTTCACACATGCTGAGACCCTGTTGGCTGCTAAAACTTGTTATACCTGCTTTTTGTATTAGTATTTTTTGCAATATTTGCATAAGAAACAAACCCTAAGCAATTTAGCATAAGCCTTTATTATATGGATTATATGCACAGTGCCTGTAAAACAAAGCAATTCTTATTTTACATTGTAAACAGAAAAATCAAAGGTGTTTTTAACATAAGAGCACTTTACTCTAACTTTGTCAATATCCTGCAACACTTAGCTTCATCAATCCCTGGTATGAAGAGTAGTTTCTGTCTACATAATGATTTGATGGTTTTCTTTTCCAAACTATTGTTAAAAGCATTTGTTGAAAATATTTTAGCCCAATTTTATTTGAAGCTGAATCGCTGATGAGCGCTGCCTCACAAGGGGATAAAACATATGAGGTACACCACCATCATCAAGGTCTCTCTGTCAGCTGTTCCTACAGGTCTGCAGTTTTTACAAAGGAAATTGTGTGATTGATTTCATTTGTTGTCAAAAGGTTTATGCACAATAGATTACTAAACATTTCTCTCGAAATCAAGGGTACTTTTTGGGGGGCAGTCGTGGGCTGGAGGTTAGGGATCTGGCCCTGTGACCAGAAGGTTGCCGGTTTGATCCCCAGGGCCGACAGTTCATGACTGAAGGACACTGAGGTGTCCTTGAGCAAGACACCTAACCCCCAACTGCTCCCCGGGCGCCGTGGATAGGGCTGCCCACCGCTCTGGGCAAGTGTGCTCACTGCCCCCTAGTGTGTGTGTTCACTAGTGTGTATGTGGTGTTTCACTTCATGGATCACTTATCACTTATCTTATCTTATCACTTAAAGCATACTTGTAAAATATGTATACAATTGTATGCAAACGTTAAAACACAGCCAGTCAAAATGTTTTGTTGATTTTGTTGATGTGAAAATAAGTTAAGACATCCTCTACAGAGAACACACTGAAATATGACACTTTTCTGCAAATTTTAGGCCACAATTTTGTTTATTTAAACATATTGGAAAAAATGAAATATAGAATGTCTGGAACCTTTTGCAAAAGTCAATTTATTTTTTTATATGCTAACAAATTCACAGTAATTGTGCATTAAAATATGTGGAAGTGCGTTCTCTGTAAAGGATGTGTTAACACAGGTTTGCAACATTTTGACGATGTAGGCAATGGATGCATATTGTTGTAGCTCAAAAATGTTTCATGGTTTCAGTTGTTTGATTTTTCTATAGGATATTAATGAATGACTAGAAATGGACACAATATATCATCACTAAACCATGTTAAAACTTACACAACTGCAATTTATTGCAGGGATCGTCATCATAATGCAAAGCATTTTTAACGCCATAAGGCAGTCGGTTATAAACAAGCTCGTAGACATGAATAAAAGGGATAGGAACTAAGTTCTAGATTCTTTTTTGCAGCATTAGCACACATCACAACATACATGCAAAAACACTGGAGGCTGTTCAAACAAGAGCACTGATTCACCACTAGAGGGCACAACTGGTCTATTGTCCATCTGACTCCCCTTATGTCATGAGTCTATAAATCTTGGAGGTGGTGAACACATCCGTTCATTTAGCAGACTGTACAAACAGGGAAGACATTCATCCTGATTTCTGGTGGCAGTAATTACAGCTATTAGTGGTTAAGGGCATTGGCTCTATGGGAACACAGATAAGCAGAGAAATGCAGAGGAAGCCTACTTCCACACCAGCATTTACACATACTTATCATAGCAGGAGCTGTGCTGGAATAAGAACGGGGCTTGGAAAGTACTGATCTAAGCTGGTCCAGGATCAGTGCAGGTGGATCAGTCTGGGGTGGGGGGCACCAGCTGTCCACAGAGCAGGAGAGAGGAGGAGCGCCAGTTAGTGTAAGTACACACGTGTACATACACACACACACACACACACACACACACACACACACACACACACACACACACACACACACACACACACACACCTTTTCTCTGTCTTCCTCTCAAAGATAGACACACACACTGTCACCTGCACCCCTTACTGAGATGTTGATTGACTCCCAATAGCCATGTGTGCAGATGGTAGTTTGATAGTACTCCCATTTATCACCATTCTGGATCAAATCCTGTCAAATTAGAGCTGGTATTCCACACATACTCATACTGATTGCTTATGATTGGATGCTTTACAGTTCAAGGCTGTTTGGCTAAAAAGTTTAAAAATAGAAGGAGTGAGTAAGAGAGTGAGAGAGAGAGAGCGGGCGCGAGAGAGAGAGAGAGAGAGGGAGAGAGAGAGAGAGAGAGAGACTGTCAGAGAGAGAGAGAGAGAGACAGGCAGAGAGAGAGGCAGAGAGAGAGACTATGGAGCCTGGGTGGAGACACTCTTCATTATAAAAACAATACATGGTCATACTTAATAGGCATAGGCTCAGGATCCTAGTGTATGGCCAAGATTTAATAAGGCGTGGAAATAATAAAAATTGTGATAATTAAGTTGAGGCCATGACTTAGTAAGATGTGGGAACAAGATGTGACTATAATTTTTTAAGACAAAAAAACAAAATGAAGAAATTCTCATTAATTTTTTACTTAGTTTTTCTCCCCAATATCACATATGGTCAGTTCTTCCCACTAGCTAGTTCCCATCCTTATCACACAACACTATGAAGCCAGGGTTTAGAAGCTAGCATAAGCTTTCTCTGAGACATGTGAAGCACCACTGCATCTTTTCAAACTGTTGCTAACACAATGTAATAGGACAGCTCAATCTGCTCGGATGAGAACGCTAATTGCTATTTCTGTTACATCAGCTAACAGACACCCACATCGGTAGCGTCACAATGAGTGATGAGGAGAGGGAAGGCTATCCTACTCATCCAGAGAGAGCGAGGTTGGGAGCATATTACCACACATAAACTGTAATAATTATGCTTGCTATGTCACTGCCACACATTAGGATGCCATTCCTATGGCTTAGTCAATTGTAGCCATGTACTATTTTAATAGAGAAGATCTGTCTGCAGTGGGCTCTGTAAGAAGAGAGGCAGAGAGAGAGAGAGAGAGAGAGAGAGATGAAGGTTCTGTTTAAAGTGAGCCTAAAAGTGTGTTGAAAGTGCAGTGAAACTGACTGATCTTTGTTTTCTCCCCCTTGTTGAACTCAAACATGCTCTTGCCAATACTTCATTCTAACAATAAGCCCAGTCTTGAGGTTTAGACACTGCTCCTTTTCCATTAATACTCTTGTCTTCTTTCAAGATCTTTCTCTCTATTCTTCTTTCAAGATCTCTATCTCTCTCTGTCTCGTCAGAATTTGGAGAGCGCCCTTTAATCAAGTAGCTGTGTAAAGCCCAGTGTTGAGTGTTCGAATATAGCACGCTAAGCGGTCATGCTCTATTGACAGTGAGGTCAGATGTTTCAATACATATCTATCACAGACCTACCTGATCCCTAGCTTTGCTTAAAGTCAAATTCGCCTCAAGTCAAGTCCCTCACTGCTAATTTCGTCACATAAGTTACACTATGCATGAAAATACACATAATCCAATAACAAATCAGGTACACTACCCTTCAACAGCTCAAAACCATTTTTTTAAATAACAGAAAACCAGTTTAGTTACAGGTGCATGTGTAAAATGATTTGAATATGGTGCTAGTATTTTGCAACTTCAAAGATTTAAATAATTAGTAGGAAGCTGTAAAAATGAAGAAATATCAGATTTAAGAATGATTATACCATAGAATCATCTAAATGTTTCAATAGTAATTATGATATCTGTAGACCACTGAGAATGAATACAAATACAGATTATGTACAAGTACAAATACAAGTTGATCTGTCAAATCACACCACCTGTTTAAGACACACTCAGGTTCTACACACTGATCACGTCATACATTATTATTAACAGACATGTTGACGAGAAGGATTACACTTGAAAAGCACCTGAGCAATATGTTAAAGCACAAAGGTCACCCAGGCTTTGAGGAGCTAAGCTTGTTACAAAACCCTTAGGATAAGTGATGTTTGAGGGGAAGCACTGAGAGAGTAATGTCACACACACACACACACACACACACACACACACACACACACACACACACACACACACACACACCTCATTTTGGTTTCAACACTAAATTAAAACAGCTCTTCACCCATGTTGTAGGGCTAAACTGAAAAAAAAAACCCACCATCATTTCTTCCGAAGCTGATTAAATCAAGGTATACATATACAGAATGCTGACATTCAGAGCGTTCTTATTAGCCAGTGAAGCATAGAAATCAAACTGAGTTGCTGTAGAATTGCATTATCTTACATTATTACATTACATTAGCTGCTCTTTTATTTGCATGAGCGCTTCAAGATCTTTAATATGACATCATTTGTGGAACCCTACTTTGGTCTGTCATTTGACTGGCTACACATACTGTCCCAGAATCTGCAAACGTACAAAAAAAAAATCTTCACTATCAGTCAAAAGCATAGAATCACCCTTTCAAAGTCTGGAATCACTGCTTTCAATAATAAAACAAATTTTGTTGTGATAACAACTTGATAAGTCTTGATAAGTTGAAAAGAAACATCAAGAAATTACTACATATAGATAATTACAGTATATTTACAGAATAATAGTGTAAATATACATTTACAGTATATATATATATATATATATATATATATATATATATATATTTTTTTTTTTTTTTTTTTTTTTTTTTTTTTACTTATTACTTATGTAATAACATATTACTGATGCTATAAAATCAAATAGCTTTTGGTATCTAGTTTAGAATAGCTCAACTCACACTAACAAAAGCTACAATAACAAACACAATAACAAAAATTAATTAATAAAAATGAATATGATACATTTTTGCAAATTTGTATGTGGGTGTATATAAGGACCATGACATCTAATAGCTCCATGTACAAGCAATGTTAAAATGAATATGTTAACGAAGAAAACCACTTGTAGCAGACCACCCACTACTTAAAGACTGACGAAACTGTGTGTGCATGATAAAGTGGAATTCAAACCACTTTTCTACGATGCTTGGTGCGTTCACAGTGTGTAATGTGCTGTGTGTGTATTACTGAGTGTGATGATAAGCACACTCTGAACTACACACCTACATCCAAACAGCACGAGGTGAAAAAGAGCCTCTTCCTGCGGCCAGCAACTTTGATTTAAGATTATGATCTGCCGCTCTTGCACAAGCATACATTCCTCTGTGCATTCTGTGTTTACATGGATGGATTGAAATGCGCTGGTCTTCCTCTCTTTCTTCCGTGAAAAGAAAAAATTCACACAGCATGGGAAAAAAATAAATATTTCTCTAGCACTGGAATCTAAACATCATCATTTTGTGGTAAAATAGTAAGAATGGATAAACTGATGGTTTATGCTTGAATATTTGTAATAGTTTTCTGTAGAATTTAGTAAGCCACATGACATATGACGCAACTCTGTCTCTCATTAAGTTTATGGCAGGAAGTAAACAATCTTCATGCTGCTTGCTCTGTCCAGATTCCTCATGGCCTCCAGATTGTGCCTAAGTGAATGGCCTGCATCCTGGCCTGCACATAATTGTAGCCAATTACCTGGAATGTGTCTGCTCTGTGCGCCTGCTGCTGCCAAACTAACTCACGATGGAGGCTCAAGAGTCTTCACCTGGCCAAAAAAACAGCTCTAGGCACAGGTCGAAGAACATTCTTGTGGTATCTTGCTCTGGCTGAAGGTCGGATGCCCCACAGGTCAATGTTCTAATCAATGCTAGGTTTGTGACTTACATCATGAGTTACGAGGCTTTGAAGAGAGGAAGAGGAACATGTCATCTGCTTCTCCCAATATGTGCTTGGTGGACTCTTGTGTCCATCTGCATTTTGTGTGAAACTGATCAATGGGCACTCAGGAGTTCACTAAGGTCATATGTGAAATGGTGTGAAAAGAGTTTACAGCCACTGAAGTGGCTGCAGCAGTTGTGGAAAGTAGCAACAAAGATCCCAGATTCCCTTATGAGTATCATATGAGACCCCGAAGAGTTAAAGTAGCTGAATTCACTAATTAGAAGATGTCTGGATGTCACTTTTGGACATATAGTGTCATATAGTAGTGATGCTGTCAGACATTTTAGACAACACTTGTTCTGTGGTGGGCTGTTTATATTTTTTAATAATTCTTTTTAAAAAATAAATCACAAATTTAACCTGTAATGTCCATATATCTGCATGCACATCGATGCTCATAGCGCCATATGTATTTTTTAGCTTGGCGAGGAAGGGATTATGGAACATGTCAGAAACCTGTGTTTTGTTTACAACATTCAGGTTTCCTTGATAAGCAAATATATGTCTGAACTTGGCATGAGTAGGGTTTGCATATAACCAGAGATTGAAAAATAGATGCAAATGTTCACTAAACATCAGGTAGAGCTGGGCTGGACTGAGTGATGGGGTTTACACAGCAGCAGGAAACTGCAATTAAAGCACATTCTGCTGAGACAAGTGGCAGAATTTGACAGCTGCCAAGACAAACCATTCAAACTTGCAAGCATACCCCCACAACACACACACACACACACACACACACACACACACATTCACACACACACACACACACACACACACACACACACACTCACATAATACACACACACAGAAACACAGAAACACACACACACACACACACACACACATACAAATAAATGCGGGACAATCCTTCGGAAGCAGAATGAGATGATGGTGACAAACAGGGTGTGTTAATAGGATGACTTCTAATTCAAATAAACTTTAATCCCTGATGTAAAACAAGCACGATATTCCCGACTAGCAGAATCTCGACTGGGTAATGTCAATTCTTTAAAAAAAAAGTGACTCAGACATAAATATTTTAAAATTCAGCAGATTTTGGCAAAAGAGATAAGTTTATTGTTCACTTTGTATAGAAATGAAGTGACCCTTTTACACACATACAGTACTGTGTGCAATAAATGAAGCACCCAAATGACTTCCATTGAAATTGTAATGTGGGTAAAGTGGGATTTAATCCCTTTTTTAGAGATTATCTGCCCTCACAATATGACGGCGTCAAATAAGGAAAGTTCACAGACAGGAACAGGTGAATGACCGACAATCCATTTCCAGCTGTCTTTATGTCTGTGTGTCTGTCTCAGCTAAGCTACCTCTCTTGTGCCTGGGCACTTTCGAAATTTTGTCTACTTTAAGACAGGCTGTCGATTTTTTTTCCACCACCTGCATTTAATGAACTCTAACAGAGTTCATTTAAATTCAGTTTATGCCATGCAGTTAATGGGTACTTCTATAAGAATTAATTCAACCCTGCTGGTTTTACAGCGCCATAGCCACCATCTTTTGACATGACCTGGATTAACACCTGTCCAGACCAGCCTGGCACTCTTCACAACACTGTTCGCTTTGCTTTGTTTGTAAAGTCAATGAAAGCTTTTTACACTCTCCATGTTCAACTGTGAACTTTGTAAAAATAGGGACGGGTTTAGTTAGATTTGTAAATGTTAGTAGTTTTGTTTGTTATTTTGGAACAAACTCGCCTCCGAAGCCATCAACCCAACTTACTGTTTAAGCTATTAAAGTAAATAAACAGGCAATTTTCTGACTTCTATGGTGTCTCGTGTCTGGTCTGGCAGCAGGTCTTGGGAGAGAGCACACTCTCATTCTCTGTTACAGACTGATTCTAGACCGGGTCGTAACAAAATGCATTTGCATACAAAAAGATACTCAAATGTTTCATGTCAAAAGCCTCCATTATCTTCCCTGCTACTTTCCAGTGGCTGTAACGCTTTGCCATTTCATGTGTCTCTCAGGTCGACTGAATGACGAATGGTTTCTGATGTGATGGGTAAGTCCTCAGTGACTTCCTGAGTCACTGGTCAGTTTCACATAAAAATGTAGATGAACACATAAATCCACTTTTCACAATCTCTCACAATCACAATAATAAGTTGGAATTAATCTCAGGGTAAGATGGAACCACTGGTTCTCTTTCTTTGCCAGGATACACTGGAAAGATAGAGAAACAGCAGTTCCACCTTATCCTGAGATAGATAGATAGATAGATAGATAGATAGATAGATAGATAGATAGATAGATAGATAGATAGATAGATAGATAGATAGATGGATGGATGGATGGATGGATGGATGGATGGATGGATGGATGGATGGAGCGAGAGAGTGAGCGAGAGAGAGAGAGAGAGAGAGAGAGAGATCCCAGAGGGAAATTGCAGTGTTTCAGTAGCAAGACATATAATTACACATAAACTTACATAAACTATGCAGAAGGCTACAAAATAGAAATAAATCTAGACATAAGTTAAAGTACAAGAGAAATAAAATAAAGTATAAAAGTACCTTTTTACATATTGACATGGCATATGAGACAGATTCGCTGTATTTACAGACAGCAGGCACTGAGTGGTATGAGGTCGTCTAACAGCGCATATTAAAGACACGACTAACTTTGAGTTGCATCAATATTGTAGTGTAAAGTAATTCCAATTGATTCCAAGTTATTTAGAAACATTAAATTTGATGTGTGAGCGAGTTTGTGAACCCCACAGAGTTCATTTCTAACATGTTTATGATATAATGACACATCACACAAGATGTACCAGATGTAATAGTGAATAAAAAGATAATATTAGGTCTATATTATAGGCATAGGTTACTCTAGACTGGTCAGAGCAGAGGGATGAAAATTAGGACAAAACAATAATCAACAGGCAGCAGTTCAACAAAATGCTAATGAATAAGCGCCAATCACAGCAGGCTACAAATAACTCACTACAACAAAACCACATCTGTTAAAGTGAAACTAACTCAAACATAAATATTTTAAAACTTAGCAGATTTTGGCAAAAGATATGAGTAAGAGATATTGTCCACTTCTTACAGAAGTGACCCTTTTGTCACGCACATACAGTAAAGTATCCAATATGAACTTCCACTGTAATTCTAATGTGGGTAAAACAGCATTTTACTAACAAAGATCATACCTGCATTAAAGAGCCAATATCTTGCATTTTTCTTGCATTTTATTTTTTGCATGGTGTATCAAAAATGGTATAGTACATTTTTACATGACCATTTTCCATCCTCTCTTTATCCTTAAGAATTATGCAGGCTGTTTATGTTACTGTAATTAAAGGCTGATGTAAGATAAATGAGCTCTGTTCTGATTGGCTATTCTGTTTTGTACTTCAGCATGAATGGGCAGGGCTAAACTGCTGTATGCAGATGAGTTGTTTCTTGTGAAATCACAGAAACAATGTGTTCAATGTTTTTTGCAGTTTAGTAAGTAGACACATATTTGTCTACTTACTGCTCTTTATCTGCTTACTGTGTATTCTGCTGTAACAAGGAAAATTTCCCCAGTGGGATAATAAAAGTTGATCTTATCTTATCTTAGCATCCATATATGGGCTGTATGGACTGGAGAGTGAAAGGTGCATTTTGAAACTTTAACAGTGTTTCTACATTCAAACTTGAACAATAGTTAGCATATGTTAAACACTTCATTCATGCACATAAGTTACTTAAGTAACTCTACTGTCTACTTTTAGACAAATAATAATAAATAAAGTTAAAGCCTCATTATTAGGTCTTGGGTTTGGGTTTATGATAAAAATGATAAATATCAGACTTTCCAGAAAAAGTAGTGGCTACTTTTTAGCTACTTTTTGAAAAGTACTTCCTAGCTACTTTCAAAGTGCGACTGTCAGAATGTTTGTGACTCTCCACCTGACACACCAAACAGGCCCAACTGACAGTGTGAAGAAGACACTGCATTTAATCCTGTGCCAGAAAGAAACACACAATTTAAAAGCTGCAAATGTACAAAAAGATCACCAGAAAGTGTAACAACAATCAAACTTACACACCCAAAGGCGTGATATCCAACCAAAATGAACATTAAAGGCAAAGTCAATCAGTGCATGTTTTTACTAACAAAAATCAACAAAAATAAATGACAAAGCAAAAACTTTTGTGGAAAGCATTGTCAACTGTTGAAATAAAACTCCAATTTAAACATTTAGCTACACCAATCAGGCATAACATCATGACCACCTCCTTGTTTCTATGCTCATTGTTCATTTTATTATCTTCACTTACTATACAGTTGCACTTTGTAGTTCTAGTACAGACTGTAGTCCATCTGTTTCTCTGATACTTTTTAGCCCCCTTTTACCCTGTTCTTTTTAGTGGTTCCACGCTGACAGAACCACGCTGGCAGAACCACGCTGGCAGAAATGGCACAGCAGGAAAGGTATAAGTGCTTTATTTACAGACATGAGACAAGAGCCTCTAAACAATTTTTGAGGCATCAGTGCTGCAGTGCTGAAGATTCAGTAGGCAGAGTCAGGTTGTGGATGTGTTGTGTATAGCTGAGATGGCCTATTCTCCAGGGCTGCCGAGGTTATTGAGTGGAGCAACACTAAAGAGAGGATTAGCACGCAATGACATGAAGACACTACAAAAGAGAGAGTGATGCATTGCCCTTTTCAGTATTGGTTCTTCCTAAGAAATGTCATTCAATCCCAGCCCTGGTGCCTCTGGATTTATAAAGGTTAGTATTTTTCCTTGTTCACCCCCCTAACCCAGTTCATTAGCTAATAACTGTCACGATCCCTCCACCATGGCGCCACTCCTAATGGCTCTGCTCTGTACCATGGAGCTGTCATAGGCTCTGGACCTCAAACTGTAAAAAACTGCATCATTCCAGTGTTTTTGTACAGGGAGTGGATCCATAAAGCATTCTGCATAACATGACAAATGATTTATTATTTATGATTATATTACAAAACACTACAATATCAGAATTTTAAAAACACTGCAACATCACAATAAATAATAAGCAGCACTTAATAAATAATATTCAGCTTATGTTCATCATTGTTGCTTTTATTGTTTGCAAAGTGTAATTTCAAAAGCCCTTTAGTTTGATCATGTCTGGTCATTCGTAGCCAAATTGTTATGAACTGATATTTTTATGACTTTGAACACCAGTAAGACAATAAGAAAGGTTTCATGATTCTGTAAAAAGACTACATAGACACCATAAAGCCGGTGGCTTTTGAGTCGGTGTCACTGGATATTAATCCAGCTTCTCTACAGAGTACAGTAATAGACTAGCTGTGATGTATCACTGTGTCACTTGAAACAGACCCTCTGCACCAATTAGTCAAATGGTTGGACTCTCTGGTCCTTATTACCTCAGCAAGTGACAGCAGTGAAAGCTACAGGGGCCAACAGCTTCAACCACACAGTTTATCCTCCAGATCACTATGTGAGGCGCTCAGGGGGAAAGTACTGAGTGAGGTTTCTGTAAAAGGGGACCAGCTGCTGGGGAAAGAGAGGTACAAGAGCACCCATTAAATGCTAAGCTAGCTCTGACTGACGGTCCCATTTAGGAGGCTGAACCTCCCCTGTTGCAGAACTCAGCAAATCTTTCTCGGACTGGAAGCCGTAAGTGAGGACAGAACAGGAAGCAATTTAAGACAAGTGAGCTACAGCCTAATGATTACTACCATGATTCAGCAAATGGGTGAAGGTGAACGGGAAATACCTGACACTGAAATTTTACTAAGGGTCTTCAACAGTCTCTGGTCAATCACACATGAGCATGGTGTTTACAGCCTGTAGTTGTCCAAATGAAAAGTTTATGCAACACTGCAGTCTAACAAGCAGATTTCACTCGATATCCCTCCCGGTTCTGCAATGAATTCAACCTGCCCCATGGACTTATAATTCATTCGCTAACAAGGACTAGGTCACATTTTTGACAGCCGACACCTCATTTTAGGAGAAGATATGACACCACACTGTGCAGCTGGGCCTGACATACAAATGACACAATACCATATGAGTTCTGAAAGGGAAACACACACACACACACACACACACACCTACACATGCATAGACACACACCCACACATAGCTAGGAGTAGACCTGGACCACCACACTGTGTACAAAAGTATCCAGTGGAAGAACAACTAATGGCCTTCAGTGACAAGAAAAATGGTGGGACAGAAGAGCAGACCAGCACTGCTACCTCAAAACGTCTCTCCTTTTTTCCCTCTGGTTTCGATTCACAACGATTCTATCCTTTTTTTCCAGTTTCCAAGGAAACAAACAGCCTTAGCATTTCCTGACAAAAATTAAGCACAGCTAAGTTTAGGTAATCACTGTGTAGACTGTGTAGTGTAAGATCATTGACATTTAATTACATCATTGTCATTGTATCAGTTCCCTTCCTTTTTTGTTCAGACAATGATTTGGTCTTTGGCTTTTCCACCAATATGACATTTGGACTTCATAAAAAAACCTTCATCCAGAATGCCTGACTTGCAGCTTATATCATTATGGCGAATTAGCGGTACAATTAAAAACTGCATTCTGAAGTGGCCTAGCCAGATATAAGTGGAGCAATTATGAACTGTATGCCGAAGCAAGTCTCTTATATAAGTTACAGAGTATTGCGAGGCTATGGTGCAGTAAATTAGGTGGGCTTTGGAAAGTGGTGATAACTCTGTCTAGCCCGTCAGCTGTGTGGTGGAGATTGGTTGGTATGCTCTTGAGATGTATCCTGAGGCCTCTTTACAGAACTGCTTTATGAGGCTTAGGTCTTTATTCTTCCTTCCTGTCATTCGCATTCTTTATTTATCTTTTTTTTGCGAGAACTCAACCCTTCTCAAATCGGTGTAATTGGATGATGAAGGTCTTTCTGTTGGCAGATTTATTACGAGAACAGAGTGTAATGTTTCTTCCAGGCTTAAAAAAATAATCACCTCTTAGAAGCTTCTAGTGCTAAAAAGTTCCAGTTTTTCAGGCAGCATACAAAACGCACACAGAAACAACAACTGAAGGTATTGAGGCTGTAGTGTGATTTGGATCTTGGCAGACCAGGAACAAGAGTATTCTGGGCCCCTCTAAGGATTAACATCAGTGCTGAGAGTGGTGTCTAGGAAATATAAATGGCAAAAGGGTAGAAAAGAGTATTACATCAAGAACAGACTGGGGCTTAAACAAACACATAATAAATCCCACTAGTCGATATAAATTCATTAGCAATAAGTAATTGTCATGCATCTTATTTTAAAGCTGCACTACCTTAGATTCAGTAAAACAGGGTTTTTTTGTATTACAGGGCTGAAGTCCTATGGTGGACCAAAGTCCAAAAAGACAAAACAGTACACAAAGAAGATAACTCTTTAGCTTTATGTTTTTCATATGATGTCAGAACTAGTAGAGAAACTTGGGTTTACACTCATGTGATTTGCAGTGCCTTGCCTTGCCTTGAAAGAAGACAAATGTTTGCACACTGTTTAAACAAAGCTCCCCCGTTTATTATAGCAACGTTTCGACCACTACAGTCTTCATCAAGCAGAATGCCCATGTGAAAAAAACAAGTTTATATATGGGTCAGGGAATCATATCACAAAAATACTTGCCCACCAAAAGTTACATAACTGAAAACATGCATTGGAAACTTTTGCATATACATTACCAACACAATAATCATTAAAAAGTCCTATTTCAAGAATACAATTAAGACAGTAACATTGACTACGGTGTACATCACTTAAGTATAAACTATTTTTATATTAATTACTAACAATTACCAGCATTATTGCTACTAATTCATTATAAAATTCTTTGACTTCATGTTCGTTTCACAAAGGTGTTTTGCCTGATGAAGACTGTAGTGGTTGAACCGCTGCTATAATTAATGAGGGAGCTTTGTGAAACAGTGTGTGGACATTCTTCTTGGTTCTTTAGAAATTCTTTTTTGTGTTCTACAGATGTGCCGGACTCAAAAGGGAGGTTCACACGTTTTCTTTGGATTTTGTACAGAACAAAATATTCTTCCAGTGTGTTTTTACCTTAAAGAACTTTAGATTTGTATCAACTTAATGTTATATCTGTAATAGCATGAAAAATGAAAAACAAAATAATGAAACGTTGTATTTAAAAAAAGTTAATACATATTCTATGCCACTTTTTAATAGTCCTTAGGCTAGACTCCTAATATTACATTCCTCTACTACTGGACTTATACTTCAGTATGGGCACTTGTAATTTGCCCAACTAACATTACATAACTGTTCTTCTGTACATTGTTTGCAATTGCAAATTTTCTCCAGAGGGGGCTCCAACCCATTAAACCTATTTGTGCTGTTTCAAAGGTCATTTAAACAACATCAACATAAGCAACCATTAGCATGTAAGTGTGTTTATAAGTGTGTTTTGTAGGTCTATGTTGAAGTAATGGTCGTGGGCTATGAGCAGTCAGAGCCTGATTGGTAAAGTTTATTCCAGATAAACAAGGAGTGTGTATATTCACACTGGCAGCATGACGCTTCTGCACAGTGTGTGGTGTGTGTGTGTGTATATACTACCACCTCCCCATGGCATCATCTCTGTTTGCTCAGGAGCTGTATCTCAGCAACAGCAATTACTGCTGCACAACACACACAGGGCATATATCTTTATAGGCTGAATGAACACTTGTTACAGTTATCTGTCCATCTACTGTAATTTCCATTCAAAACAGCCCTTAAGCACAAGTCATTCATTTTTCAGGAGAGATTTCTGAAGAGATTAGATATAAAATAATACACTTGCATAATAAAGGGGAAAGTCAAAGGAAAATAAGTAAAAAAAAAATACTATAGAGATAATGGAACTCATAACAACCATGACAAATCACTAACACAGTCAGCATCAGATAAACACTTAAAGATTAAAGCCTTTATATTTTGGGAGAATATTAAGCTCCACTCTTGCTTTAGATCAGAAAAAAAACACAAGTGTTTCTATCCATCCTTCCACTTTGAGAAGACAACTCAACGCTATTAGTCTGAAAGGATGTGTAGCTGTAAAGAAGCTCTTACTGAGAGCAAAAAAAAACAGACAAAAAGAAGAAAATCTACAAATCAAACAAAGAAGCTGCTGGTGTTTTCAGAAAAATAAACTGACCACCCCAGAACCCAGACCACATCACTAAATGAGTTTGGGAATAATGTGGATTGTGAGAAGTAGAAAATGCAACTAATTTCTAAGACTGAACTTTGGAAGTGTGGAAAATCTTTAAAAAAAAAAAAGAAAATAAGTCTCAAAAAGAATCAAAACTGTAATAAAGGAATCAAAAAGGATAACGTGACGGCTGTTTTGACTGGTAATTAAATTAATGAAGGGTGGTCTCTGACTTTTGCACAGCAATGTATCTTTTCATTTAGTCATCATATGTTTTTTGCATGTAATTTCATGTGCTTTATAAATAAACTTTACATGACTGCCCCATCTACACAACAGCAGGCGATATCAAACCTACACTCATGCTAACTTCTCTCTCACACAAAATTCCATCTGAGGTAGCGAGTCACCGAGCACCACAGTGGATGACAGCCTAATGTATGGTTCAGTGTTCAGTGTCTGCTTAGCTGAGCACTGATGGTACAGACTGGCCTCTCTACGGCGATGCACAGGAGACTTTCTGCACTACGAAGACAATCAAAGCAGAGCTCCTGATATTTCTAGCTATGCCGACCTGTTATTAATCAACCTAAGATGCAAATGCAGATAATACAGGAGTAGCTTCATCAGATGACACATGGTCAATTCCTTCACCAAGTGTTAAACTGTCCAGTTAAAAAAGGCACCCTGCTCTGAAAAGCAGTCTAGGTATTATGGAATGGATCAGTAGATCCAAAAGATCTCCAGCCACCCCCTTAATCTAACAAGCAACAAGCTAAACATGAATTATATTAGCTTGTTAAACTTAACGAGCTTCAAGTGCTTTTAAGAAGGTCTGGGTGGGGACCTGTGGCAGCCCTGTTTATTTATGTAATAGAGATGCATACACAGTATCTCACAAATGTGAGTACACCCCCCACATTTCTGCAGATATTTTATTATATCTTTTCCTGGGACAACACTATAGAAATGAAACTTGGATATAGCTTGTATGCCAGTATAGATTTACTGTCCTCAGAAAATAATCAACACACAGCCATTAATCTCTAAATAGCTGGCAACACAAGTGAGTACACCTCATAGTGAACATGTCCAAATTGTGCCCAATTGTGTTGTTGTCCCTCCCTGGTGTCACGTGACTCATTAGACTGCCTAGGCTATAAGAAGATTGCTAACACCCTGAAACTGAGCTATATAAGGGCAAACAGCAGTTTTCCAGGACAGGTTCCACTCTGAATCTCCAGGGTCGACCAAAGAAGAGTTCACGTGCTCAGCATCATATCCAGAGGTTGGCTTCAAAAAATAGATGCATGAGTGCTGCCAGCATTGCTGCAGAGGTTGAAAAAGTGGGAGGTCTGGAAGCCCGGAAACAGTTTGCTGAAGACAATCAGTCCAATAATACGGATTACTGAAACCATGTCCTGTGGTCTGACAAGACCAAGATAAACTTGTTTGGCTCAGATGGTGTCCAGCATGAGTGGTGACGCCCTGGGGAGGAGTACCATGACAACTGTCTCTTGCCAACAGTCAAGCATGGTGGTGGTAGTATCATGGTCTGGAGTTGCATGAGTGCTGCTGGCACTGGTTAATCGAGGGAAACATGAATTCCAACATGTACAGTGACATTCTGAAGCAGAGCATGATCCCCTACCTTCGGATGGCAGTTTTCCAACAAGATAATGACCCCAAACACACCTCCAATATGACAACTGCCTTGCTGGAGGTAAAGGTAATGGACTGGCCAAGTATTTCTCCAGAACGAAACCCAACTGAGCACCTGTGGGGCATCCTCAAGTGGAAGGAGGAGGAGTGCAAGCTGTCTAACATCCACCAGCTCCGTGATGTCATCATTCCTGTAGCAACCTGTGCAGCTCTGGTGAATTCCATGCCCAAGAGGGTTCAGGCAGTGCTAGATAATAATAGTGGTCACACAAAATATTGACACGTTGAGCACAATTTGGACACATTCACTGTGAGGTGGACTCATGTATGTTGCCAGCTATGGCTGTGTGTTGAGTTCTTTTCAGAGGGCAATAAATCTATACTGCTATACAAGCTGTACACTGATTACTTTAAGTTATATCCAAGTTAATTCTATAGTGTTGTCCCATGAAAAGATATAATAACATATTTGCAGAAATGTGGTGTGGTGTATTCACTTTTGTGAGATACTGTACACACATACACACAAAACTCACACTATGACTTTAGTTAAAGGTGTATGTGCATCAGTCAGTACAACGGGGATGTAACCAAATTTGAATATATTATTTGAACTAAACAGATCTTTTCTTTTTGGAGGTCCTTATAAACTTTTTAATCTGTATGGTTGATTTGCAACTTACATACAAGATACAGCCATTGTTCACAAAACTCATTATATGAATAATATGTAATATGACACAGTATTGCCGTGATTAGATAAATAACTTGCGAGGCTGAAAATGTGCTATACTTTAATGTTAATAAATTCCATTTGCAGTTTATTACAGCATTATAAAAGTACAATATTTGAAACATTTAAAAATGTTGTGACTCCTGAGCTAACACTCTAGTCACAAGCTAATATGTTAGCCCCAAGCCAACACACTAGGCACAAGCTAACATGCTGGTCACAATAAAACAATACAATACAATACAATATTAGATAATACCATACAATACAATATCATGGAAAACATACAATCAATATGCTATGTCATATTGTTACAATCCTAGACAGTGGTCTTGCGGGGTCACCCGGTGGATAATCTAACAAGGAGCTACTTGTTACATTGATGAACACTGTTTTCACAATGCATCCAAATCCAGATTAACTTTCTTCAGAACCATTGCAGAACCATTCTGAAACATTGTGCACTTCTGATTAGCATCTCAAGCTAATAATGGAATATCTTTATAAAATCAAGGTTAATCCTAATATAAAATTTATACACTACTAGGGATGTCAGGGAACTCCCTCACCCCATTCACTTCTATCCTTCTGTCCTTTTACTTATAGAAGGATCTCTATTTTGAATAAGCTTAGACTCTACTATACAATTTCAGTTCAACATATCTTTGCTATAATGTTCCACTGACAGATCTAAGCAAGGCCAATGTTCCATGCAACATGCTTCAAACACAGAAGAAAACAACCCTGCAGCTCTCTCAACTGACAGGCCACTTCATTAAGACACAGCTGGAATTTTTAAACACCTTAGTGTCACTGCTGGACTGAGAATTGTCCACCCACCAAAAATATCAAACCAACAGTGTCCTGTAACCACTGATGAGGGACTAGAGAATGACTAGCACAAACTGTGCAGCAACAGATGAGCTAAGGTCTGATTTTACATATACAAGGTGGACCAACAAGGTAGCAGTGTCTAATAGAGTGGACAGTGAGTGGACATAGTGTTTAAAAACTCTAGCAGCACTGTTGTGTGTGATCCACTCACACCAGCACAGCACACACGAACATGTCACCAACACATAGTGTCACTGCAGTGCTGAGAGTAATCCTCCACCCAAATAATACCTGCTCTGACCCCCCTGTATTAGCAAGGACCCCCTGTATTAGCAAGCTAAGCTTGTTTACTTAGCAGGCAGCCAGATGTGGCCTCTTCTGCATTCCTACACCTACACTGTATCCTAAAGTATCCCCTCTTCTATTTAGTTACCTTAAATGCCTTTAGCCTGTCTAATCTCCATAGAAAAGCACTGCCAATTGAATGTGCTGCACATGGCCCAATGTCAAGCGCTGGATAAGGGGGAATAGGCCCCCCAGCACCTTATACCTATGTGAAGAATTGGAGCGCCGATGAATGTTATACAAGATGCCGAGGTACTGAATGTTGGATGTTGACAAGCTACCTATTGCATTAAGATCAAATATCTAATATCCCTACATGTTTTCAACTACCCAAGGATTGGGACAACTAGAAATGAACAAATCCTGATCACAAAGGCGGTGGCACTTACTTATAAATGCATACACAGGCAACATCCAGATACAGGATGCATTTTAATGCACAGAGGGCCAAACGTCCCCATTTGTTTCTCGTTATTAGAATCATGCCCCTCATAGTCAACAAAAACTTTGAATCTTATTTTGTTCCCCAATGCCTTTTTAACTGTGTTGTCTTTCCCTGCAACCATGTCAGCAGCCATGAATCATACAGCCGAGTTGCTGAAAATCAATAAAAGCTTGTCCCACCTGTGATTAATAAAGGATATCAGGCTCATCAGAAGAGCATATACAATATCAGCAGGCACCAGGGAATCACAGTGTGTAAAATAAGGGCCAGTGCAGGGCAGTGTCATTAAAAGCTTGTTTATCCCAGCCATCGCCATTCTCGTCCCAGCGTGTTGCTGACCGCAATTGCAGGGACTGGAGGCCATGAAATACAGGGCACTCATTAACAAGCCCTGTAAAAAACACTCCCGTCTCCAGAACACATCAGCGCTGAAGAAAACAGAGCTATTGGGAACAGCATGGTAAAAGTGTTTTACCAAAAAAGTGGGTTTTGTTTTTAAACAATGCTCAGGATTTAGAAAGTGTTACTTAATACTGCCATTTAAAAAATGAGAAAAAAGAAAAGAATCATGTTCTCTTATAAGGAATAGAAGATATAGTCTACATTCCTTTCTTACACTTTAGCTTTCTATCAATTATTTGGAAGCCACAAAGTTATGTACTACTACAACCCCAATTCCAATGAAGTTGGGATGTTGTGTAAAACATAAATAAAAACAATACCATGATTTGCTGCAAATCTTTTTCAACCCATATTCAATTGAATACACTACAAAGACAAGATATTTAAAGTTCAAATGGATTAACTTTATTATTTTTTGCAAATATTCACTCATTTTGAATTTGAAGCCTGCAACACGTTCCAAAGAAGTTGGGACAGGGGCAACAAAAGACTGGGAAAGTTGAGGAATGCTCAAAAAACACCTGTTTGGAACATTCCACAGGTGAACAGGTTAATTGGAAACAGTTGATTGTCATGATTGGGTATAAAGGCAGCATCCCTGAAAGGCTCAGTCGTTCACAAGCAAGGATGGGGCGAGGTTCATCACTTTCTGAACAACTGCGTGAGCAAATAGTCCAACAGTTAAAGAACAACATTTCTCAACGTGCATTCCATCATCTTCAGTCCATAATATCATCAAAAGATTCAGAGAACCTGGAGGAATCTCTGCAAGTAAGCGGCAAGGCAGAAAACCAACACCGAATGCCCATGACCTTCGATCCCTCAGGTGGCACTGCATTAAAAACTGACATCATTCTGTAATGGATATTACCACATGGGCTCAGGAACACTTCCGAAAACCATTGTCAGTGAACACAGTTTGTCGCTCCATCTACAAGTGCAAGTTAAAACTCTGCCATGCAAAGTGAAAGCCATATATCAACAACACCCAGAAACGCCGCCGTCTTCTCTGGGCCCAAGCTCATCTGAGATGGACTGACGCAAAGTGGAAAAGTGTTCTGTGGTCTTACGAGCCCAGATTTCAAACTGGCCCAAAGAGGAAAAGGACTGTCCGGATTGTTATCAGCGTAAAGTTCAAAAGCCAGCATCTCTGATGGTGTGGGGGGTGTGTAAGTGCCCATGGCATGTGTAACTTGCATATCTGTGAAGGCACCATTAATGCTGAAAGGTACATACAAGTTTTGGAGCAACATATGCTGCCATCCAAGCAACGTCTTTTTCAGTGATGTCCCTGCTTATTTCAGCAAGAGAATGCCAAGTCACATTCTGTATGTGTTACAACAGTGTGGCTTTGTAGTAAAAGAGTGCGGGTACTAGACTGGCCTGCCAGCAGTCCAGACCTGTCTCCCATTGAAAATGTGTGGCACATTAGCACATGAGTGCAAAACACGATAACGGAGACCCCGGACTGTTGAGCAACTGAAGTTGTACATCAAGCAAGAATGGGAAAGAATTCCACCTACAAAGCTTCAACAATTAGTGTCCTCAGTTCCCAAACACTTATTGACTGTTGTTAAAGGAAAGGTGATGTAACACAGTGGTAAACATGCCCCTGTCCCAACTTCTTTGGAACGTGTTGCAGACATCAAATTCAAAATGAGTGAATATTTGTTTATCCCGTTTGAACATTAAATATCTTGTCTTTGTAGTGTATTCAATTGAATATAGGTTGAAAAGGATTTGCAAATCATCATATTCTGTTTTTATTTATGTTTTACACAATGTCCCAACTTCATTGGAATTGGGGTTGTATGATATAATACATGAATAAGTGATATTATATAGTTGAAAACATTAACTCCAAACTTTGAGTGGCGATTCCAAACTTTTGAATGGTAGTATATATATTTTATATGTACAGGATAGGTCATCCCTCTTTAAACACTAAGCATAAGCACAGTAGACAATGCATAAGCGACTGTGAAAGGCCAGGAAGAACACTTAAGCCCTGAATTCTCTCAAGAGAAAGATATAGGCCTGATAGCTGTTTGGTTCTCATTTCGCTCCACTGACTAGCGTTACAGGCCTCTTGCCGGCACGGCCCTTGCACAAACCCCATCTCATTCTTGACCCGGTGTTCCGTTACTGAGTCTTCTCAATCAAGGTCCTGCCACCAAGGCCTGTGACCACGCTGAAAACTCAATTAAAAGAGACGTGAGGTCATGGAGGCCTCCCGCCTGGTCCCATTCTGTCATAGTGCCTGTCTCTCCTCTGCAACCTGACACTCTAGGACAGATACGGTGACATCTAAAGGGGCTGATAATCCACCCCTGCCTTCTGCTGCAACCTTTGCTCCTTCTATATGCCGCGGTGGGTCAGCAGTCACTTTCTAAGACAGAAGATATTTGAAGCCACATTAAACTTTGCAACAGTAAACTTGGCAGTGAATGTAAAAAATATGACTGATGCTATTGTATGTTTTTCAAAAGAGTAAAGAAAAAGCAAGAGTATTCTCTAGACCTTCAAGCTTTATTTTTCCATGTGGCTGTTGTATCTTTCAACAAGCACCTAAATAAAGGGAAACTGCATTTACTAACCATCTGTTATGTATAAACATCTAATAAGTACACATACATCAAAAGAGAGCATAAAGGTTCTTTCATAAAAACAGGGTAGCATGCAGAAAGCTCCAGTTATACATGCTGATACATTTTACTATGACCACTGTGAACATATGTACACACATCATAACTCAGAATGTAACACCAGTGAGGCATTTGGTTTCATAAGGTTCACCCCTTAAACTGGAGGATTTATTATTCAGTAGCTATTACAAAACTACCTATGAAGGTCTGCAGTTATGTAACAGACATATTCACAAGCTAAGTGCACATCTTCTTTCAAAATAGCTGGATGAATGTTAGCATGTTTATTTTTACTGAATATCACAGTAGATAATTATGAGGTTAGGAGTATGAACAAAGACTTTGCCCTCACATAAAACCTCTCACATTCAGAGAACAAGCCTTGCAGAAATGTTGATTCTGGGTTATGCAGTACACTCTAAAAGTGACATGTTAAATAACAACACGCTTGTTACCCATTTTCACACTTTTTGGGTCATACTGTTTTCTGATTTAACACATTCTATGTTAAAAGCAACACAAGTGTGTTAACGATACAAGGGCACAGAAATATTCTAACACATTTTGTGTTAAAAGTAACTCCAAATGTCTCATCTTCAGCAGAACACACTGATGTGTCTAGTTAGAGGCATGTGTAGGTTTTTTTAACACATCTGTTATTAGTGTGTATGCCCAATGACCTGTTTCAAACAGCATGGATCCATGTACCACATTGTACTTCAGTGTTTAACAGTTCACAGTTTAAATGCTTAGAAGGTATTCTGTTCTCCATATAGTGTGTTCTTTAATGCATAATGCAACACTGAAGTAATAAAGACATAAACATATTTATAACTTATAGTGTATAATTTAAGTCCTAAAGTTCTTTACTTTTTTCTTTACTATTTCTTTCTTTAGTAAAGTTTGTGTAACCTGCAGTGCTTTCTGAGTTGGTGTAAACACATTAGAAAGGCCGTAGCGGTGGAGAGTTAGCATCTTCTGTGGATGCGGGTCTTGGCACATGCCAGTCAGCAGGCGGCCAAGTGTGGCGGCCTCGATTAGCCAGCCTGACAGCCGCCAAGGGCCATCACTCACTCCCTCCAGCACTCACCCTTTCACTCACACGCCCACCACGCGAGCCCCGCTGCCCAGCCACTTTCACACGCTGTCCACGCAGTCCACCTACAGGCCACTACAGGCTAGTAGAATACAGGCAGCGAGGTTTTTCATGTGCGTATGCTTTTTAGAGCTTGGCAAACAGTGAATCTGTACACAAACTAACACTGGCCAAGGCTCAGAATCAAAGAAAACAGAGTAAGCTGATCCTCTACATGGTTGTGGGGAATTGCTGGCCTTGACTGAATGCTAGGTCTCATAGTGTGACTCACAGGCTCAGGTTTGCGCTAACAAACTTCATGCGCTCAACTTCATTCTCTCACTGATGCAAAGGTTAAAGGCTTTTACACTGCTCAAAAAAATAAAGGGAACACTTAAACAACACAATATAACTCCAAGTAAATAAAACTTCTGTGAAATCAAACTGTCCACTTAGGAAGCAACACTGATTAATAATCAATTTCACAGCTGTTGTGCAAAATAGACAACAGGTGGAAATTATTGGCAATTAGCAAGACACACTCAATAAAGGAGTGGTTCTGCAGGTGGGGACCACAGACCACTTCTCAGTACCTTTCTGCTTTCTGGCTGATGTTTTGGTCACTTTTGAATGTTGGTGGTGCTTTCACACTCGTGGTAGCATGAGACGGACTCTACAACCCACACAAGTGGCTCAGGTAGTGCAGCTCATCCAGGATGGCACATCAATGCGAGCTGTGGCAAGAAGGTTTGCTGTGTCTGTCAGCATAGTGTCCAGAGGCAGGAGGCGCTACCAGGAGACAGGCCAGTACACCAGGAGACGTGGAGGAGGCCGTAGGAGGGCAACAACCCAGCAGCAGGACCGCTACCTCCACCTTTGTGCAAGGAGGAACAAGAGGAGCACTGCCAGAGCCCTGCAAAATGACCTCCAGCAGGCCACAAATGTGCATGTGTCTGCACAAACGGTTAGAAACCAACTCCATGAGGATGGTATAAGGGCACCGTGCAGGACGCTTGGCATTTGCCAGAGAACACCAGGATCGGCAAATAAAAAAACCATTGGTGCCCTGTGCTCTTTTCAGATGAAAGCAGGTTCACACATGTGAGCACATGTGACAGACATGACAGAGTCTGGAGACGCCGTGGAGAGCGATCTGCTGCCTGCAACATCCTTCAGCATGACCGGTTTGGCAGTGGGTCAGTAATGGTGTGGGGTGGCATTTCTTTGGAGGGCCGCACAGCCCTCCATGTGCTCGCCAGAGGTAGCCTGACTGTCATTAGGTACCGACATGAGATCCTCAGACCCCTTATGAGACCATATGCTGGCGCGGTTGGCCCTGGGTTCCTCCTAATGCAGGACAATGCTAGACCTCATGTGGCTGGAGTGTGTCAGCAGTTCCTGCAAGATGAAGGCATTGAAGCTATGGACTGGCCCCAGACCTGAATCCGATTGAGCACATCTGGGACATCATGTCTCGCTCCATCCACCAACGCCACATTGCACCACAGACAATTCATTACTATTACACTATTCAGAGTCAGTAAGAATCAGTGAATCGGTAAACAAAAAGTCTGGCAGCAAAGTTGTAAGCAAAAAACAAAAAGCCTTTTTTGAGATTTTTGAGAATTTTTATCTCAATTTCATCATAGCCAATTCTCAGTCACTTGCTAGGACCCCCTATATTTCACAATGCGTGATGATTCTGGAAGGGCGAGGGCAAGCAATGTTCTCTTGGACTCCTAGCTACGCATTGCTGTGCTATTACCAGGATTTGAATTGCAGTCTCCTGATGACAGGTGTCCCCTTAGACCCAGAGTTCCCCTACATATAGCATATTTGTCATTTCTCTCATTAAGCACACCTGATCCAACTCATTAGCAAATTAGCTCCTTAAAAAAGCTCCTTATGTGGTCAGTCAAGTGTTAGAAGCGGAAAACACATGAGCATGGGGTCCCAAGGACTAAGATTAAGTTAATGTTGTATAAAACGCCTGAACATACATGTGTAGCAGCAATATTAGAAAGGTAGCATAACTCATTCAACTTTGGCCTTATACCTATAAAATACTAGCCTTATATCTACAAAATCTAAGAATGAAATAATAAATAACCCCAGTAATCAGAAATAGCTGTGAGATATTGAAGGAAAAATAGGCTACACACTGATATCTTATAAAAGCTTTAAAGTTAGAGATAATGTACTATTTGATAACAGACTATTTGCATTTATGTTTAATTTCTGTTATTTAACAGGATGAACAGCCAATTTCTGTTCTTTCACTGGTACAGTGGTTTTGTGAGGTCTCATGGTTTTGGAAACAGAAAATATCATGTACAATCTAAAACACTTTGTAAATATATTTTTATAGTACAGGCCAACATGTCCTCCATTTAAACATGGCCAAATTCAGAGATCTTTTACGATCACAGCTCCACAATTCTAAGTGAAATATCATACTCTCCGTGCATACTATTCCCTGCACAAACATGTCAATATTTATAACTCTAAAGAATTATGATACATTTTTAAATTAAATCAAACCAATCACAGCACAGCACACATTTTGACTGGAAAACTGTTTGACTTGCTGCACCTGTATTTAGGCTAGAAAGCTAGCTATAGCTCTACAGCTACAACTGCAAGCATTACAAAATAGGAAAGTTTATGCATTTTTGAAACACTGTTTTGCATATCTGGATCCACATGTGTACGCTTGACAGGAATTGTTCATTAAAATATTACAAAAACCTTGAATAGCTGTACTTTCGATGCTTTAACACACACAGAATTTCTACTGTTCCTGTTACGTACTATTTTAACAAGTGAGTCTTGTGAACTTGTCCATCACACCTTTCTAATAAATGGCATGTAATCTTGCATGTAAACAACAGCAGCTAGAAATATTTGATGAGGCACAGCTGTTAAACATAGGCAGTCAATACATCAGTATTGACATTTTGAGTAATAAACCTGGAAACACTGCAGGACATGATGTAAGAAAAAACATCTAAATCAGGCTAAAAATAGAGCCATTACTGGATTGTCCATTAGGAGTTCTGTGGATCTGGCCAGGCTCTTGGATGAAAGTTTGGACAGAAGCACAGCTGTAGTGAGTGTGTGTGTGTGTGTGTGTGTGTGTGTGTGTGTGTGTGTGTGTGTGTGTGTGTGTGTAGAGCTTTCGTCCACCTCCCGCTGATCAATGATAACACATGTTAATGAATGTTTACTCCATGGCTGGCTGAGAACACAGCCATGCTCACTAACCTCACGTCTGTTTTCATTATGTCCACAATGCATTGTAAGTCCCAAAGGCTGATTAGTATGTACAGTCATTTACGATCGATGCCTCAGGAATGTGACAGGCATTTTTGTCCAATCATTGCTTCTGTGAGGCTTCAGTGTGCAGTAATCTTTGCCCACCTTGCACCATGGCTCCTGTGCGGCATTTGGACACAGGGCTGCCAACATCTGACAGAAATTCTAGAGATTTTTTTTTTTTACTGTACTACATACATAGCTGTTAACCTCTTAACCTATCCCTTTAATTCTGAGGTAATGAAATGGGAATTTTTGCACAAAGAAATAGTTTTTTTTATATTTTAATGTATACACTTGTCCATTACCCCAGATGTAGTCAATCAAAAGTTTGAAGTCAAGTTTCAAGTCTAAATTTTACTTTTTTAGTTTAGCACTGGCTCTGCTTTGCTAACACTGCTATCAAATATTAGCATTCAATAATTACCCAAATCATTTTTTAAATATATCCCCAAGACTTCACCTAACCTGGTCAAACTGCATATAGGTCTTTAGGCATGTCCAACTCTACCCATCAGTTGGGTTTCATCCTGTTCCACAATACTATCTAGCCTTGGGGGATTAAAGCTAACACATGCTTTCTCTAAAACATGTGAAGTAGCCACATCACTGAACAGCTCAGCATCTTGGAGGAGAGCGCTTAATGTCAATTCTGTTACATTACCTAATCAAGCCCACATTGGCTTGCATTGCACTGAGCGACGGGGGAAAGAAGAAAGACCTTCCTACCCTTCCAGAGATATCAAGGCCAATTATGTTCTGTTGGACCCCCCCGTCCACAGATGTCTGTGGCATCACCAGGGATCAAGCTCGCAATCTGCCAAAGATTGCGCTTGAGGTCTAATGTTTGTTAGCATCATAGCTCAAGCTCTTAACTAAAGGAAGATTTAGACAAAAACATGTCTTGACTGATAACCAGTCAAGTGGAAATTGTGTTCATCTGATTTTATGGCAAATCATTCCTGTAATCTGCTCATTTCCTTTAACATATAACATGATTTCTCAATGCTGTTAAACCACTAAGAATCTCACAAAATACATTTTTTTATCATTATGGAAGTCTTGAGGTCAGTCCTTGAGGGTTGGCAACAGCACTCAGTCAGTCTAAGAAGACAAGACTTAACATGGCTGCAAATATTGAGTTTGACATGCTGTTTGATTGACAGCAACTGAGAAAGGTGGCCTGCAGTCATTGGCTTAAGTTACTAAAGAAGCTTCACTGCCACTTTATACAGGGTCACTGTACAGACATTGCCCAAGCTAATATACTCAAGATAAAAGAATGTTTCGTTTCGTTCAGCTGCACTCGCCACAAATGACCTGTTATGCTTTGTAGTTTTTTTTTTCTTGGAACAGTGGTCTGCTGGTCAGAGCGTGCGTGCACTGTAATCTGTAGTGCCTGAAGGAAAAAATTTGAATATCACACCCTTTCTTGTACTAGGTCAGTGGGTTTTATGCTTGAGCAGGAGGCAGGGCTGGGTATTTGTAGTACATTTGAGCACTTTTGGCAAGAATGACAGCTTTGTTTTTTACAGAAATAATGGCCCATTTTTACCAACTGTTTCTGATCTAGAATCAGATGCTTAATATTAATTAGGAAGTGAAAGGCAAATGGAATTTGATAAAAATAGATTAAGAGCCACCTTATGCAACTCCTTAACCTTGCCCACATTTCAATTTCTCAAAATGACATAGCTTAGCTAGTGCTTTTATAGTAGCTATCCAATAATTTACAGCAGGTATTGAATAATATGTCTTACAATTAACCCTTACAAGCTGCCACTATGGGGGATGATACAGGAACACTGAAAGTTGATTTGAATTATATCTCATTTGTAGTGAAACAAGCAGAAACAATTGTCAAACGTCTTGAAGCAGAAGAGGAAATATTTTACCATGATTTGAATTTGATGAAATAGTAACATTTTGTTTGTAGTCCAGTATAAATGCTCTAAAGTTCAGCTAACATCCAAGTCAAGTGAACCTTATTCTGAATGTAACAGATTCTATTAAATCTAACACTATACTAAGCCCTAACATTAAAGGCGAATTCCACTGATTCTTCAAAAATTCAGCATTATTCAATCTTTGAGTTCATAACTTCTTCACTTTGTCTTTTGTCGCGTACTTTGGGCCATGGGCCTCAACTCGATGACCAGGCTTGAGAGCTCCACTCTTCAAAGTTGCTTTACAGTGTATGACTTTTTAATGCTTGAGTGCTACCATCAACAAACATTATTCCCTCAGGATGAGGACAGGAAATCTTGTCTGTTTTAAAGGGACTTTTAAATGACCTATTTGGGTTGTGGCCTTCATTTCTGTCCATTATGCAGGTCCAGCTATTAGATTAGACAGAAACTAAAGAGGAAAGTAAGTTTCCTGCTGGTTCCCCACCTTCATTTTACTACCAGACACAAGATGAATAGATATCCATTCAGCTCCAATAGATTCTTCTCCACTTAGTCTCATTATATGCCACTCCAATTGTTTCTATGCAAAAACTAATGTAATTCATGGAAATAGAGGGAGGGGATGCAATTCATGATAACAAATCAGGCTATTGCCATAATTTGAGTAGTTTATAGATAAATGCAAGCATTATCACGTCCTCTAAAGCTATCATTGTATTTATATAAGAGAAGAAAGATCTATTTAATAAAATAAACCGTCAAAGCATCGTGATGCCAGTGGGAACCACCTAATTGAACTCAAATCACTCCTTACGTTTTTAATCAAAGCAACCCTGTACATTTCACAAAAAAGACAACATATTAGAACTTGCTCCTCTAATGTTGGTTTAGATATTCAGAACTTTCAGATTTCCTGTTCACTGGAAACATCTGATATTGCCCCCCTTCATTATGTGGTGTATTTCCGTCTGTAATTGGCTGCACACTGTTCTACAGTTCCTCTGCAGCAACATGTCTTCATTAACCACTCCTCTTCTGAACTCTGCTCCAAACACAGGCAAGCCAATTGCACCATGTTGTTATGGCAAACCGAGGCTAACTGATGCACGATTTAAGATTAAGTGAGACCATTTCTGTGGAATGAATGAATGAATGAGTGTGATAGATAATGATGATTGGGGATTGCAGAGGCAATTCCTGTTCAGCTTCAGAGCGGTGCAAAAGAGGGGAAACAATGAGACACACACACTCAGAGAAGGGAGAGCAGAGACAATCCACTCATCTTGTTTAAATCCCACTCACAAGCTCAGATAACTAGCACAAATAAATGTGCTGGGTGCCCAGGCTGCCGTAGACAAAGCTGTACTGTCTCTATAAGGCCTTTCCAGCTCAGAATAAAGCAACCACTCCTTAACCTCTCCACCCCATTGACTGTGGAATAAAGCTGTACGCTAATAGTATTTCTGGTGCATTTCTTTACCGAGAACACTAGAGGCGATACACGGTTTCAGGTTTGATACTATTTTCAGTTCAGAGCTCAAGTTTTGATTCAATTTTATATTTTGTCTTGTTTTAACTGTAACTACATTTAACACTAATTGCACTGGCACAGAACTCTATACATTTTGTTTCAAAACAAAAGATTGCAAAATAGCACATCCTTGTGCAAAATAGTCATCTTACCAGTAACCAACACAAAACTGCTTTTAAAACCTTACATGGATCATTCCGCCGAACTAGTTCAAAGTCAGAGTTACATTCTGTCTTTTAATTGACTTGGACTTCAGACTAAAACCCTCTTGCTTTGATTGACTTGTTTCCCTTAATTATGTTTATTTTATTAAAACAAATGATTGACCACTCCATTTCATTATAACCAAATAATAAAGACACATAGTGCTAAAAGACAGGAGTGTGACTAAAATAAGCCTCCACCTTTGGACTAAAACTTTACTGACATGAAAACATGGTATAGTATTTTTTTTCATTTAATTTTTAATTTTTTATTGAACTCAAACATAATCTAAATATTTCAACTTTGCTTTAAAATAAATAAAAAAAACACTGGAATTTTTTTTTTTTAATTGGAAAGTAATATTTTTACATACTACAATTTAGTTGTTAGGGTTTGGGACAGCCACCTCCCAACAGAAAGTGTCCTATAAATGAAAACTTTGTATATATTTAGCTTATTACTGTCTCAACTTATGCCTTGAATTAAAATAAATTACAACATAATCCTTATAAACATATAAGCTCAGAATGCTCTATTGCCACTTTACTGTGGGACTGCAGTTGGAATTATTTCAGTAGAATAGTCATTTAACACCAACTCTATTTAATTTTCATTCACCCTCCATTTCTACTTTACTCTGACAGGACATCCCTGTGTGCCTAGTTTCCATCATTGATAGCAGTTACTAAAAAAGATGAGAGACTCTTAAAACAGGCCAAGGATGTATCCGCAAAACAGTTTCAAAAGTCTGATACTAAATTGCAACCACTCTTATGTGGTGCTTTAGGTTCTACAGTGGTGTGAAAAAGTGTTTGCCCCCTTCCTCATTTCCTGTTTTTTTGCATGTTTGTCACACTTAAGTGTTTCGGAACATCAAACCAATTTAAACAATAGTCAATTGCCCCCTAAACCTAATAACTGGTTGGGCCACCCTTAGCAGCAACAACTGCAACCAAGCGTTTGCGATAACTTGCAATGAGTCTTTTACAGCGTTCTGGAGGAATTTTGGGCCACTCATCTTTGCAGAATTGTTCTAATTCAGTTACATTAGAGGGTTTTCGAGCATGAACTGCCTTTTTAAGGTCATACCACAACATCTCAATAGGATTCAGGTCAGGACTTTGGCTAGGCCACTCCAAAGTCTTCATTTTGTTTTTCTTCAGCCATTCAGTGGTGGACTTGCTGGTGTGTTTAGGATCATTGTCCTGCTGCAGAACCCAAGTTCGTTTCAGCTTGAGTTCACGAACAGATGGTCGGACATTCTCCTTCAGGATCTTTTGGTAGACAGCAGAATTCATAGTTCCATTTATCACAGCAAGTCTTCCGAGTCCTGACGCAGCAAAACAGCCCCAGACCATCACACTACCACCACCATATTTTACTGTTGGTATAATGTTCTTTTTCTGAAATGCAGTGTTCCTTTTACGCCAGATGTAATGGGACACACACCTTCCAAAGAGTTCCACTTTTGTCTCATCGGTCCACAGAATGTTTTCCCAAAAGTGTTGGGGATCATCAAGATGTGTTTTGGAAAAATTGAGACGAGCTTTAATGTTCTTTTTGCTCAGCAGTGGTTTTCTTCTTGGAACTCTGCCATGCAGGCCATTTTTGCCCAGTCTTTTTCTGATGGTGAAGGCATGAACGCTGACCTTAACTGAGGCAAATGAGGCCTGCAGTTCTTTGGACGTTGTTGTGGGGTCTTTTGTGACCTCTTGGATGAGTCGTCGCTGCGCTCTTGGGGTAATTTTGGGCGGCCGGCCACTCCTGGGAAGGTTCACCACTGTTCCATGTCTTCGCCATTTGTGGATAATGGCTCTCACTGTGGTTCGCTGGATTCCCAAAGCTTTGGAAATGGCTTTATAACCCTTTCCAGACTGATAGATCTCAATTACTTTCTTTCTCAATTGTTCCTGAATTTCTTTGGATCTCGGCATGATGTGTAGCTTTTAAGGATCTTTTGGTGGACTTTACTGTGTCAGGCAGCTCCTATTTAAGTGATGTCTTGATTGAGAACAGGTGTGGCAATAATCAGGCCTGGGTGTGGCTAGAGAAATTGAACTCAGGTGTTAAAAACCACAGTTATAGTATGTTTTAACGAGGGGGGCAATCACTTTTTCACACAGGGCCATGATGGTTTGGATTTTTTTTCTCCTTTAATAATAAACACCTTCATTTACAAATTGCATTTTGTGTTTACTTGTGTTGTCCTTGACTATTGTTTAAATTGGTTTGATGTTCCGAAACACTTAAGTGTGACAAACATGCAAAAAAACAGGAAATGAGGAAGGGGGCAAACACTTTTTCACACCACTGTAGATATTTACCACTAATTTAATCATTGTGTCTGGATACTTACCATCATTTGAAATCAAATAATTAGGCAGCACTTTGAAGTATGTACCACACACATTTCAGCTGGCAGTGTTCTTTAAATGATGAAAGAACTAAAAGGCAACGCGCTATTGCCAAATTCACTGTCTTAAGTCTAATTAGAAAGAACTCTAGAAAGTCTAGAAAGTCTCAGCACCTCTAGTAGCCTGCTTTGTGCAGTGGACCAGTCACAATCAAAAGAGTGGTCTCAGAACGAGTGATGTGGTGATTAGAACCATCATAGACAGGAAGAGGTCTTAGCACAGACAACGTGATCAGGAGTGCAGCAGCAGTTAAAGGGTGTGAGAGAAGTGGAGAGAAGAGGATCAGTGAGGTGACAGTCAGATAAGTGGGGTAATATGGCAGGTATGGATGACGCTAGAATAAACACTGGTTTGAGACGGCAGATCCAGAGGATGGAGATGAGTTGAGTTTGATACTATGTACCAGTATTTTTAAAGTGCAGTTTGAATCTGGAATATTATTTATATTTTAACTGTTCAAGAGAGTGATGGCTTGTGGGAAGAAGTTCCTTTGTAGGAGTTTGACTACAATTAAGCTCCTGTAATATGTTTAAATTGGAAAGAACTTCATCTATGGACACAACTGTTTCCATCACTGAATATGCTTTCTATTTATTCCCAAGCTTGTTGATATCTCACTTTGCCTTTAAACCCAGCTCCTCAGAAGTGAAGCTTGATTAGTATGAAGTCCTGTGCATAGATTACATGATTAGCTACACACACACACACACACACACACACACACACACACACACACACACACACACACACACAAACACACCTTCTAAGCCGTTTCTCTTTCTGGGTCGCAGGGGATGCTGGAGCCTATCCTAGCTGTCACTGGGAGAAAGGCAGACATACACATGCACTCACACATTCACACCTAGGGGCAATTTAGCACATCCAAACAGACTGACTGCATGTCTTGACTTACTGTGGAGGGAAACCGGAGGAAACTTACACAGACACGGGGAGAACATGCAAACTCCACACAGAAAGGACAATGGCTGCACAGCCGGGGACTCAACCCCAGGCCCTCCTTACTGTGAGGCAACAGTGCTAACAACCATGCCACCATGCTGCCCCATGATTAGCTATATTAGCATATTTTTCTGCACATAAGTGCATAACTGGAGCCCATAGCTGCATTTAAATGACTCAATGTGAATTCAAATTAGTGTGTCAATTTAGGAAATGATTCTGTGTAATTCTGACAAAATCGTACAAAGTCACATCTTTATGATGTACTCTGCGTGTGTGGATCATAACAAGTAGCTTTTGTTGCCCTTCTGTGAGTTTAACATGCTTTTCAACATGCTTTTTCACAACTGAGGCAACAGACACAAACTGATGATGTGTAATTAGCAGCCCGAGCATTGTTCCTTCCCTAAAAGCCATCAATCAGAGATCAAACCCACTCCACAGGCAGATGTGGGAGAAGTGGACTGCTTTGAACAGCACAACAACGTGCAGGACACGACAATTAGTTCTGCTGGAGGAAGAGCAATACTTTCCCACAATGTCCCAATTACATTTTCAAAGGGTGTAAATAATGAGACTTTTTCACTGTCAAACCTCTCTCTCGCTCTCTCTCTCTCTCTCTGTCTCTCTCTCTCTCTCTGTCTCTCGCTCTCTTTCTCTCTCTCTCTCTCTCTGTCTCTCTCTGTCTCTCTCTCGCTCTCTTTCTCTCTCTCTGTCTGTCTCTCTCTCTCTCTCTCTCTCTCTCTCTGTCTCTCTGCGTATGAGTACATTGGGTTTGGAGGTGCTGAGCTGGTGAGCTGGTGAAGGTGAAAGGCAGTCATCCAGAAAGCACAATTAAATCACAGGGCGGCATGCTGAATGGCCAGGGCCCCGCTGGAGGAGCTGATAAAGGTGCTGCCGGGCCGTGTGGAGAGAGCTTAGCCCTATGACACGTAAGAGGAAAACTCCAAATATTCACTTCAAAATATTCACTCTGTGCATTCCATATACGAGTGAATACAACCATACTGCCATACTGACAACAATAGCAATAGCTGCTGACCCTAGATCTGCTCTTGAACTCTCAGAGGCTTCATATATATATATATATATATATATATATATATATATATATATATAACACTTATAACTCATATATATATATATATATATATATATATATATATATATATATATATATATACATATATAAAACACTTCCATCCATCCATCCATCCATTTTCTGAGCCGCTTCTCCGTCAGGGTCGTGGGAGGTGCTGGAGCCTATCCCAGCAGTCTTCGGGCGGAAGGCAGGATACACCCTGGACAGGTCAAGGGAACACTTAAACAACACAATATAACTCCAAATAAATCAAACTTCTGTGAAATCAAACTGTCCACTTAGGAAGCAACACTGATTGACAATCAGTTCCACAGCTGTTGTGCAAATGGAATAAACAACAGGTGGAAATTATTGGCAATTAGCAAGACACACTCAATAAAGGAGTGGTTCTGCAGGTGGGGACCACAGACCACTTCTCAGTACCTTTCTGCTTTCTGGCTGATGTTTTGGTCACTTTTGAATGTTGGTGGTGCTTTCACACTTGTGGTAGCATGAGACGGACTCTACAACCCACACAAGTGGCTCAGGTAGTGCAGCTCATCCAGGATGGCACATCAATGCGAGCTGTGGCAAGAAGGTTTGCTGTGTCTGTCAGCGTAGTGTCCAGAGGCTGGAGGCGCTACCAGGAGACAAGCCAGTACACCAGGAGACGTGGAGGAGGCCGTAGGAGGGCAACAACAGCAGGACTGCTACCTCAGCCTTTGTGCAAGGAGGAACAGGAGGAGCACTGCCAGAGCCCTGCAAAATGAACTCCAGCAGGCCACAATTGTGCATGTGTCTGCACAAACGGTTAGAAACCGACTCCATGAGGATAGTATGAGGGCCCGACGTCCACAGATGGGGGTTGTGCTCACAGCCCAACACCATGCAGGACGCTTGGCATTTGCCAGAGAACACCAGGATCGGCAAATTCGCCACTGGCGCCCTGTGCTCTTCACAGATGAAAGCAGGTTCACACTGAGCACATGTGACAGACGTGACAGAGTCTGGAGACGCCATGGAGAGCGATCTGCTGCCAGCAACATCCTTCAGCATGACCGGTTTGGCAGTGGGTCAGTAATGGTGTGGGGTGGCATTTCTTTGGAGGGCCGCACAGCCCTCCATATGCTCGCCAGAGGTAGCCTGACTGCCATTAGGTACCGAGATGAGATCCTCAGACCCCTTGTGGCCCTGGGTTCCTCCTAATGCAGGACAATGCTAGACCTCATGTGGGTGGAGTGTGTCAGCAGTTCCTGCAAGATGAAGACATTGAAGCTATGGACTGGCCCGCCCGTTCCCCAGACCTGAATCCGATTGAGCACATCTGGGACATCATGTCTCGCTCCATCCACCAACGCCACGTTGCACCACAGACTGTCCAGGAGTTGGCGGATGCTTTAGTCCAGGTCTGGGAGACCTCAGGAGACCATCCGCCACCTCATCAGAAGCATGCCCAGGCGTTGTAGGGAGGTCATACAGGCACGTGGAGGCCACACACAATACTGAGCCTCATTTTGACTTGTTTTAAGGACATCACATCACAGTTGGATCAGCCTGTAGTGTGTTTTTCCACTTTAATTTTGTGTGTGACTCCAAATCCAGGCCTCCATAGGTTAATAAATTTGATTTCCATTGATGATTTTTGTGTGATTTTGTTGTCAGCACATTCAACTTTGTACAGAACAAAGTATTCAATGAGAATATTTCATTCATTCAGATCTAGGATGTGTTATTTGAGTGTTCCCTTTATTTTTGAGCAGTTTTTTGAGCTGTGTATATATATATAAATATATATATATATATATATATATGTATATGCCTCCTGGGGGGAGAGCTCTGCTCTCACAATTAAATTATGCAAGACATTATGATTACCCCCACTATCTCACCCACAGCCCAACAGAAAATAGCACAATCAGCACATACACACATCTTAACAACTAACAACACTTACACAACAAAAACAACAATAAATGTCCCTTCAAGGAGGAGGAGGCAGAGCGTGCAGTGTAGTTTTGTATCAGAATAAAGAAACAATACACCAAGCCCTTTTCAGACCTTATGTTTAAAATGAACTGAAAATTTTATTTTACTTTAATGCATACTTTATTGAATATTATCAATTATAATCAATTGGCACCTTCATGCAATTTGACGCATCTCAATGCACTACATCCTTACTGTATGAGGGTAAGGGGCTGCATTCAGAGCTGGTTGTGAGAGCACATGGACAGGCAGGAGAAAGTGGAGCAGGTGAGAGAAGCTTTTTTATCAAGCGGAGATTTGAAGAGACGCAGTCGCACCCTTCTGAAACTGTTTACGCTATTAATTTCAGTGTTTCCCCCATTCCAAATCTGACAAGGAAAACGTTCAATTATCACTTTTTCCCCACTGTTATTATTTCTCTGTTCCCCCTTCACACAAACCAGTCTAAAAGATTATGTTCTTGCTGGCAGCACATCATTAATAAGCCACACAACAAATGAAACATTGCAGGAAAAAAAATGTCTAAAGGGAAGGATGTCCAGAGGGATCAGAAACCGTGAGAGTATTCCCCCAGCTTCAACTGCCTTTAATTAACACATTAACCAGTAAATGGGACGGAAGGAGACTGAAGGGGCTAGTTTCCCAAGCATAGAGAGGTGGCTTTTTGGACACAGATGAAGATGAAGTCTCGTCCTTGCCTATGGCCACATTCACAAAGACATTCTGGCATTGATGAGTCTTGCTGGACTGTTGTACTCGGCTAGCTTGCTAAGATTTATTTTGCATATCTTAATTTACAGTCTATTTGGGAAATGTCTGTTTTCAAAATTGCTGTATGTTGTATGTCATATTCTAAAGCAACATTTAGCAGTTTTGCTAACCTGTAATGTACAGTAGTGTTTCACTTTAGCAAGGCAATTTTTAGCATTTCATCACAGCTACAGTGCTGTTATCAGGCAAGCCCTGAGCTGTTCTTATTGATCTTAAGAGTTAGATTGTACAGCTCTGGATGTGTGGTGATTAGTTTTTCCTCCCTCTTGTTCAACATCAACATGATTGACTAAAGCTCTGTCTCAGATCATCTCCTGATGTATGATTTCATCAGAAATGTCCATCTCTGCTAAACTTTTTTAATGGGACAAACTGACATTATTTTGGCACACTGCCATGCAAAGATGTCTGCTGTCCATCAGATACAAGGACAAGAGGTGCATTTTTGATGGATACCAAAATGTTCTTGTAAACAAAGGCCGAGACAGAGAGATGAGGGTCAACCCAAGACCAAGACTAATCTAGATTTCCCTGTGTGTTGGTCTTTTGAGCTTGTGTAAACCAGATAAATGAAATGATTGTCTAACTACAGCAGAGAAACAAAATTTGCACACTTAGTTGATTTCTTTGCTCAAACACACCAACATAACTTGATCATTAACTGAGGAGTTGAATCAAGTTTGAGCAGCAAAATCACCAAGTTTAACTGAACTGCTTCCTTTTTTGCTGTAAATTCTTCAAAGAAATCTGCAGGGACATTTTTCTGCACCTCCAGAGTTTAGTCATGGAAGTTGGTTGCATTTTCTGGTTTTCATAATCCAAGTAATCCCAAACACAATTAGTTATGTTGAGGTCTGGATTTTGGGGCAGCCAGTCCATTGTTCTGAGAACAAAAGCAGCTTTTATTAGCAATGTTTTTCTCAGTAAGGGCTTCTTGACAGCTAAACATCCTTTCAGAGACATAGAGCTGAGTTGCAATCACAGTGGAAGGATGGGCAGAAACACAGATTTTGGTGGTCTTCTGGGTCTCGCACAGTTGTTAGGTGTCCCATTTTCTCAATATCTTTTAATTAGTTCATTTCCAGTTTTGGAAACTGTACTTATTTTTCTTTTGACTTTCTTTTTCCTTATGCAAGTCAGTCTGTCCTATATTATTTCATATCTAATCTCCTCAGCAAATTTCCTTTAAATGAACAACTACTGCATTTTATTGAATATTGTATGTTCTATGCAGTAGAATCACAATTTTTGCATCATGCCTAAGCAAATACTAAGTGATCGTTGTCCAGAGAAGCTAAGCACAGTTTGGCCAGTGTGTTGTGGTGGGGACAGGAGATGATTAGCAGCGTGTGTTGCTGGTAGGGGGGCTGACAGGGTAAAATCTCAATAAGAAAGACCACACACGGTGACAGCAGTACGAGGGCCAGCCCACGCTCAGTGTGTTTAAGTTAGAGCATCAACAAAGGGCAGCCGCTGTGGGGGAAACACATCTCCTCTCCCAGCTATAGCCTTATAGCATTACAAACACAACCCTAGTGATGGGAAAAGAAAGAGAAACATCCATTCATACTTCACATTCACCCAATTCTCCACATTCATTCCATGTTTATTCCACTTCAAATTGCATAGACAGCTAATACTGAATCAAATGTGTAGGAGCTGCTTTGAGTGTTTTTGGGCTTTAGTTAAGTGGAGGGATCTAAAAATGCAGAGATTGATGTTAGAGTTAGGGACAGCACAATCATTGATTAACGGCACACATTTTCTAATGCTGATAATGCATTTCCCAAACTGTGCTTAGCGTTTCTGGACAGTATGACCTTTCAAACCATCCATAGCTGTGTAAGGTGAAGCCCAGCTGCTGACATGCTGTATGTATGCATGATGCTACTGTAGCCCTACCGTTCAAAGGGAGGTTTAAACTGTCTTTTAACACTTCAGCACCTTCAGCAGACTACACTGGACAGTGCTCATGTGAGAACTATGGATAAATCAACAAACAGTAAAAATTCCACTTGAGAGTCCCCACTGTAATAAGAATCATTCTATTGAAGTTTATTTTGTCCATACATAACAAAATGCACTGCCTTTACATGGAAAAAACCTTTAGGGCTGAACATGATTAAATGTGATTATCCTAGTTAGAATTAATTATAATCAATAATGTTTGAGATCAATTCTAATGGCTAGTTTAAAAAAATAAAAAAATAAAAAATAAAAGGTTAGTTTATTGTTTTTAATCAAGTATTTTCCACCACTGTGTCAACAGTTCCTCCAGTCTCCTTGGTTTTTGTTTTCAGTGTATTTTTTCACTGATTAGTGGTGAAATCCCAGATTCATTTTAAAAAGTTCCTAAAATTGTAATGCATTTGAAGATTTACACCTCTGCTGAAAAAAAAAACCACTTGAAAGACTCGCAGTGTCAGCCTCATGGTTTAAAGAAACAAATGCACAAGAGAGAAGAGAGCAGAGGAGATAAAAATCTACTGAAACAGCAGGTGTGTGGAGAAAGAGAGTTGTGCCTTGGAGCAAGAAGGACATTGCACTGGAAAAAGAAGCTGGCAGTGGAGCCTTTGGCAGCGTAGATCAGATGAGTTATGCCAGAAAACCAGGCAGAGAAAACTTCTAAGATGTTTAAGGAGAGAAATAGCAGAAAACCACATCAGCAGTGTGGAGACGCCATTATAATATCTGAGCAGAATGTGATTCCGGAGAGACAGAGGCAGGCAGGCACTCGAGGGAGGCTGAGGCAGGGAAGAGAAACCAGGGGGACCTAATACTGGAGTGATCTCATTAATCGCCCACCACTCGAAGGAGCTGATGTGAAATATGAGCAAAAGAAGTTTGTATATATCCCACAGCACTCTGCAGAGAAAAAAAGAATGTGGTCCAGGTCCTACCATGTGAACAGATATCATCTGCACACTTGAAGACTTCAGAACTCTACTTACTTATCCTCCTCATACATACACTGTTCCTCAGACTGACACGAAGTGCTGGTTATATATTACTTTTCTCATTCTCAGGGTAATTTCTTTAAATAATAGAAAAAAAGGTCCGGCTCAATGTTTAGATCTCAAATGAAAAAAGAACTTTATACTGATATAGATATGATGACAGTAGTAGATAATTCACTTACATTCTCTGATAACACCTCCTTCACCAAGTTTTGACTGTTTTGTCTGATTCAGCTATTCAGGGAAGTCTCAACCATCAAAATGTGTTGTGTATAATTACGCTTATATATACAGTGGTGCTTGAAAGTTTGTGAACCCTTTAGAATTTTCTATATTTCTGCATAAATATGACCTAAAACATCAGTCCTAAAAGTAGATAAAGAGAACCCAGTTAAACAAATGACATAAAAATATTATACTTAGTCATTTGTTTATTTGTTTATATTATTTGTATATTACATATATTACATATTTATAACTAACACAGGAGAAGATCGCCATCCTACTTAGTCCAGAATGCACAAGACTCCTGCCCTTGGGACTCAAAGAACTCAGTATCTCCCAGTGATAGGATTAACATGTTAAAATTACAGGTTTTTTCACAACTGTAGATCCAAGCCAAATATCTTTAGGAATGATTACTTTGAAGAGAGTAAATAGTAGATATTGCATTTAAACATAAGATCATCAGTCACTGTATTTAACTGCAAAGAATATGTCAGTAAACATCAAGTTGCACCACTGCTATCTTTAATATCTAACTGCAAGCGCATGAAGCATTTTTCACATTGTTTTTCCATGACCCAAGACACAATAATGCAGGAAAGGTCCTGAACAACACCTATCAGTTTAGGGACAAGGTGACTGACATGAGTCAATGCCTGCGAGGGTCTAAAACATTTGCCATTTGGCAATCAACATCACTCAGTAGCCCATTCAGTGCCAGCTTAGCCTTCAGCATTTTAAGCCTTCCACCCACTGAACCCTGTATTCTTTTAGCTATTTGGGAGGGTGTTTACTCAAGCACTGCAATATAGCACCGGGCACAGAGCAAATCCAATACAGCAAGTTTTATCTGGATATCATGGGGCTGATTACTTTTGTGGATTCTCAGTAGAGCCAATAAAATGTGAGCAGCTCCCACAGCTAAATCTCACATACATGTGGAAATGACCTTTGTGATACTTCCCAGTAGACCATGAGCTATCAGCTTCATCATTTTCATCATTAAATATACATGCTGACGCGGTCTGGGGAAAGCACTGATTATGCCAACATGTCCCTCAGCATATAGCATTAACCTGAGAGTATCAGGTTTAGCCTACAGTAAACCGCTAATCCCAAACTGCTTCCTCGTCATTCATCTTATTACGGACTCCAGAGTAACACGTCACACTACTTTTATGTATAGTGTCAGTGAGAAGGACTGTGAGAGGACAACTCAAAACAACGAGTCTGAAAGGATGTGTAGCTGTCAAGAAGCCTTTACTGAGAAAAGGAAATTGACAAAAAAAGAAGAAAAGAAGCTGCTGGTGCTCTCAGAACAATGGACTGACCACCCCAGAGTCCAGCCTATAGCATAGCATATTTCTTAAAACAAGCAAAAAAAAAAGAAAAAAAGAAAGAAAAGTCTAGAAATAAGTTAAGTAATCTTATAATATTCTTACAACAATCTCAAAATGAAAAATATTAGATCCATTGACTAGATTTAAGATGTTTTCACTTTCCACTATATCATTTCTGCAGTGTAATGAATAAAGTTTAAAACTATGCTATAACTGGATGCTGTGCCTTCAACCAACTGTATCATGTAAGAGGCTACAGGTATCTGAATCTAGCCATTCAGGATCCTGCATGAAGCTTAGAGTCATTCGTATTGTAACTGCATCTTGTGTTGATGAGACAATAAAAAATGATGAGACAATAAAAAAAAATTCTATTCTATTTTTTTCCTTCATTTTGTAATTTTTGTCTATAGTTGCTTTTGAACAAATGATGGTATTTATTACTGAATTCATTGTGTTTTGGCTGGAGTTAAATTATTTTATTTGGTGAAGCACATGGACTGAGAGAAAAAAAGTCTCTCAAGTCATTTAAAACTGAAAACTGATTTCAGTTCAAACTTTCTCCTCTCCTGTTTCATATTCACAAATCAAGAAAGGTCCATAACACTTGTTATGTTATGTTATGTCTACCACACTGGTCAAAACAGATATCTCAGAACGTGGATGGCATCAGCGAGATGATGGGAAACACTGTTTGTACTGACCCTCGTCTGTGTGAGGTGTGGTACCTGCTGCAGGAAGTTCTAGTTAACTGGCTACCCCCTAGCTGCTACTAGCTCAGTGGGTGATATTTAGCAGAGAGGGGCTAGGAAAACTTGCCCCTCCAACATAGAGCCCTGGGGAAGATGTAAGAAATGGCACTGTTATGGATGATATTTCAAAAGTTGTAACATCTACTGTTGGCATTATTACCTAGCGAAGTTCTCTTCAACTGGCAACAGGATTTCTCTCTCTTTCTAAGAGTAATAGGACTCTTCAGTTGGGTACAAATTGAAGGGTGGAATGTGAGCACATTTAAAGGGTGTTAGAAGTGCTGGAGAGGGCCAATTGCAATGGAGGGAAGCTGCCATTTACTGGATCGTCTTGTGAGCTGCAGCGGGTAAAGTGTGTGCTCATTCAGCTTCGGTGTAAGAATGTAATGCATGTGCTTGTGCACGTTCTCTCTCTGCCAATTCCAGCCAAGGATCAAAGTACAAGGCCAGCAGCAGGACAGTGACCATGTGGAGAAGATACTGAGGAGGAGACACATTCCAGAATCTCAAAAGTGCTCAGCATTTAGGAATAAACATATTGGCAAAGATTTCCCCGGCTGCATTCAAACCTGATTACAGCACTGCTAAACGCACTGCCAGTGCTTCCCTCGTTCAGGACTTCCTATGCCCTGGACATTTTAGGGTGCTGAGCATTTCAAGTGACCTTAGACCAATCTAAATGTATCCACAAATGAACCAATTTCAAAAGCTGCTTGGATGAATTATTGGTAACACTTTACTTTACTGTGGGCCAGTGTTTATAAGGCTACATAAACCTATCATGAAAGCTGACATTAACCTACACAAACATTTATAAAAGCTTATTGCAAAATGCATCATCTGTCTTAAAGGCTGACATGTGGTTAGAAATCTCCTCTTAAGAGGACCAGAAAAGAACCTTTAAAGTTTGCTTAGATTTTGAACAGTAAGACAGTAAGACCATTTGGAGCTTGTTGCTTTTCAGGTTCATATTACACCCTTAACATCTTTTCTGCATATGTGAACATTTAAACCCCTCTAAAACAACACTCATACAAATCATCCTCAGATCACCTCCAAAGGTGCATCATGAAAACAAAACAGCTCCAGTCCACTTTGCATGTTGCTTTACAATTAGCCTAAAGAACATTGAGGCTTTTCCATTCTTGAGAGAATAAGAACTGAGTCCTTTATGGTGCACTTGTACTATGAACACACAAACACACACACACACACACACACACACACACACACACACACACACACACACACACACACACGCACACAAAAACAAAACAGCAATACACCATATGTGAAATGACCCTTAGTGTTTTCCCTGCTGTAACACACCTGCTCCAACTCAGAAAGGATTACTCAATTTGCTGATTAGTTTGATCAGGTGGGCTGGGGCAAGAAGAACACCAGAATATGTAGGGCGGGTTCAGAACCACTGCTTTAGCTTCTGAGTGGGAGCAGCTCTCCATGTTCCCTTTCTTTCTGAGGTGTTAATTAGCTATTCTTGCATTCAAAATCCCACTCCAGGCCAAAATAAGACCGAGACTCTCAGATCGATAAGCATTGTTCGAGAGGCTTTTTTTCTCCAGGCAGGGAGTTTTTCATTAGCATGACTGAGGAAAGCCTGGCTGCGAAGAGAATGTGGCTAGAGCTGCTGCTCTATGCTGACGTGCTGTTTGGAGCACTTTGAAATGGTGTATTGAGTCGTAGTCCTGGCGCATGAGCACACAAAGCCAAAAGAACACAGTCTGGCTGCCTAACGAACACGTGGCCATGCAGGGAACGATAGAAACGGCAAGCTATTTCCCTTGAATTCTAAACAGTGCTTCAAACAAACAGTTGGGACGTGCTAATCCTTTCTACTCTGCTTTAATATGCTTTCTGTAGAAAATGACGGGTGAGATGAGAGGCAAAGAGAGATGGCGAGGCAGCAGAAGCGGACAATAAAGCACTACAGGAGCTGGATTTGTTGCATCAGAGGAGGTTCTGTAATGCAATTAAGGGATTCAATTGGCTGGTTCATATAGGATAAAGTATCTGTGTAATTTTCCCCAAATTACCACAGATAGCCTGGATTGAAACATCATAGCCCGGATGTTCACATCAGTGTTACACAACAGGCACCATGCTTAATAACAATAACACTATGCTGCAAGGCCATGTCAATTAACAAGTTTTATTATTACATTACTGTGAATATTCCAACAGGACTATTATTATTTGCCACACTTGTAAAAACCATTGACACATGCCTACTCATGCCTACTCGCCTCTTACAGTGGTGACACAGTTGACTGAAAATAAAAATAAAAATGCTTAATGTGGTAACAAACTACTTAACCGGTTTTATTTAACTCAAACACTTTAATTGACACTATGCAAAGCAAAAATAAATAGGTTAGATGAACAACAGCAGTATTTTTACAATAATTCAAAGCACAGAAACACTTTAAGTCAAATTGTGTTGCACTTTTTATAACGTAATGTAAAGCAAGATTTCCTGGTTTCAATACAACCCCCTCCTGATGATGGATCTTGAAAGTGAGGGAACGTTTTTAACATTTAACATTTTTTCAGCCGGCTGTCTGAATTTTCACTTGCTGACTCACAAGCTGGGCTGATGTTCCTCACCAATTTTATGTATAAGGTGACTACGTACCGTTAGTTTTTAAGCATTTAGGCTAGGTACGTTGCACGGTATTGCTTCTTTCGTAAAGCTACACGTCTGTGTTCTGATCTACTCTTTGTGTATCTTACCCATTGTTTGTATTAGTCACTATCCCTTTTGCCTGTTTCATTTTTGGAATTTGGTTGCCTGGATTTGTCCTTGTTAGGTTTGTATATTGTTGTATCGTTTTGGTTTTGACCGTCGCCTGTTTTTCAACATTGTGAATTTTGGACAAAGTAGTAAAGCCTCTTTTACAGAGAGAAGTCAGTCATTTACTACTGGAAAGCTAAATATATTGGCAAGCTAAAAGGTAAACACAGCAAACTGCTCACCTAGCCAGCCAGATATCTGTAGTACAGTAGTGTTTTCCACTATGCTATCCAGCTATTTTAGCTTCATTTTCCACACTTAGCACACTATTTTACACCCATGTGTCTAATAAGATAAAAACTTCCATGACCAGTTACACTAAGCACTACTGTTAGCTGAACATGTAGTGAGAAACACTGATAGATAAAAGCATAACAATGATCCAAAACATGTTATTATTTCAACATGCTTTGTTACAGAAAACTATGCGACAAAAATATGCTAGTTTTGAAGGGTCTGTGTCAGTAAGGGGTTTAATTACAGTACCTCCCCAGGTAAACCTATTTCAGCTTGAATGGGGCTTAAGACAGTCAGAACACAAAGCCTGGATGGCCTTTTCCCATTAGCGCCTGACAAAGATTCGTGCATGTGCACTGTGGAGATTGTTGCCATGACTATGCTCATTCACAGCACCATGATGACATGAAAAAAGGGTAGCTGAAAATGGGGGGTTCAGGGGGCAAAGTAAATGCTGTGTGTATGTGTGTGGTGTGTGTGTGTGTGAAGCAGGGGGCAGGTCTAATGGGAGATGGACTCCATTAGAGGGGAGCCACATGGGAGGCATTTGCAAGCAGCTGAATGTCACTGGCAAGACACAGCACAAAGGCATCTCTTAGTTTGGCAAAGACGTCCACACGCCACACACAGTTCTAGAGACCAGCTCCTCTGAGCCTTACACCACAACTAATGTTATTTATAACAAAGGTTCTCCTCGTCTTTCATCTCACACAAGGTCAACATTGGCTCCTTTTAGATAAGAAAAGCAAAAATACAGTTGATTCTGATATAAGGTATACAAGGTGTCCACCCACTGTCCTCTGAATCTAGTGTGATGAATCAGTCATAGAAACTTTAAAAGGTAAAATAAATCTACTCAATAATCATATCTACTCATAATCAAATCTACATATCAATACCGTCAAAACAAACAAAACTTAAGACACATTATAGGTTTTGTTTTTTTTTCCCCATATGTTAAACCTAGTAAATAAATAGAAATCGTGCTCTCTGAAGATGTGTTGATGTATCATCACTTAGAAAATCACACACACACACACACACACACACACACACACACACACACACACACACACACACACACACACACACACATTTTCTAAGCTGCTACTTAGAAAATCAACAAAATGTAATTTGACTGGGGGTGTTTGCATATTTGACTATCAGCAACAGTGTTATGTATTGTGTGTACAACATAAATCTAAATCTAAATCTAAGTATAAATCTCTTCTACACAATGATTCTCCTTAACAAATGATTCAATGCATCTTGAACTATTAAAATAGGGCCAGGAAACTTAAGTCACCTGTAACGCCTTTACATAGCAGCCATAAATCGCATTTTACATCTGTCTTCAAGGTCCCTCAGTAGAACTATGCATTTTTTTTCTTCAAAAATGTGGCTGGAATGCTCAACAGTCCGGGGCCTCCATTATCGTGTTTTGCACTTCATAATGTGCCACACATTTCCAATGGGGGACAGGTCTGGACTGCAGGCAGGCCAGTCTAGTACCCGCACTCTTTTATTACGAAGCCACGCTGTTGTAACATGTGCAGAATGTGGCTTGGCATCGTCTTGCTGAAATAAGCAGGACGTCCCTGAAAAAGACGTTGCTTGGATGGCAGCATATGTTGCTCCAAAACCTGTATGTACCTTTCAGCATTAATGGTGCCTTCACAGATGTGCAAGTTACCCATGCAATGGGCACTAACTCACCCCCACACCATCAGAGATGCTGGCTTTTGAACTTTGAGCTGATAACAATCCGGACAGTCCTTTTCCTCTTTTGCCCGGAGGACACAACGTCCATGATTTCCAAAAACAATTTGAAATCTGGGCTCGTCAGACCACAGGACACTTTTCCACTTTGCGTCAGTCCATCTCAGATGAGCTCGGGCCCAGATAAGCCAGCGGCGTTTCTGGGTGTTGTTGATATATGGCTTTCACTTTGCATGGCAGAGTTTTAACTTGCACTTGTAGATGGAGCGACAAACTGTGTTCACTGACAGTGGTTTTCTGAAGTGTTCCTGAGCCCATGTGGTAATATACGTTACAGAATGATGTCGGTTTTTAATGCAGTGCTGCCTGAGGGATCGAAGGTCATGGGCATTCAATGTTGGTTTTCTGCCTTGCCACTTACTTGCAGAGATTTCTCCAGATTCTCTGAATCTTTTGATGATATTATGGACTGTAGATGATGAAATCCCTAAATTCCTTACAATTGCACGTTGCGAAACATTGTTCTCAACAATGTTGTTCACAAAGTGGTGAACCTCGCCCCATCCTTGCTTGTGAACGACTGAGCCTTTCAGGGATGCTCCCTTTATACCCAATCATGACACTCACCTGTTTCCAATTAACCTCTTCACCTGTGGAATGTTCCAAAAAGGTGTTTTTTGAGCATTCCTCAACTTTCCCACTCTTTTTTTGCCCCTGTCCCAACTTCTTTGGAACATGTTGCAGGCATCAAATTCAAAATGAGTGAATATTTGCAAAAAACAATAAAGTTTATCTGTTTGAACATTAAATATCTTGTCTTTGTAGTGTATTCAATTGAATATAGATTTGCAAATCATTGTATTCTGTTTTTATTTATGGTTCACACAATGTCCCAACTTCACTGGAATTGGGGTTGTATAATTTATTCTAACATCCCAAAATCAAAGTATTGGAATCACCACCTTCAGATCAGTGCATAGATTTTTATACTCCTAGCACAACTGGACTTGGCTACCCATGCTGAAGATATGCCCGTGCTGAAATACATGCCCATTCCATAGACGTGACAAGTTCACGCTATGTTATGCTCATTTCGATTTCATCCAATTTCCTGTGTCTCTAAAGGCTGAGAGCTGGCGAAGGACTGTTCCAACAGGACCAATCATCATCTCCACTCCTCTACACTCTCTTTATCAGGCTGCCGGAGGTGATAAGGGAAAAGCATGGCCATCATGTGCCCTGCTGAGACTGCAGGAGCCAAAGCAGTTATCACAGGCTGTCCAAACCTCCGACACGTCCATCTATCCTTATGCTTTACTCAAGCCCTTCCAGCACACTCCAAGAGCATACTGATAGTGAGAATGGCTGATTGAGATGCAGGAGGAGGGTGAGAGCGAGGAGATAGTTCTATAGGGAGAAAAGGGGAGGACAAATGTGTTTGATAGAAAGTGAGAGGCAGATCATGTATGTTAGACAGAGAGAGAGAGAGAGAGAGAGAGAGAGATAGATAGAAGAGAGTAGATGTGGAGAGAGCGGATGAGTCTGTGTGAGAGTGTGTAATGAGAGGAGGAGAGATGGAAGGAGGAATGGAGGAGAGAGATTGATACTGCACTAATGTGTTTGACAATTTCACAGGCCAAAGTGCGTGACTATGGACAAAGAGTATTTGAGAGCTACTGATGACTAGAACCAGGGGCACACACACACACCCACACACCCACACACACACACCCACACATGTACACAGAGCCTTGTTTTATACTAAGACAATTGAGTTATAAGTAAAGTTGTGCCAAAGTTTGGGCACCTCTGGTCAAATGATTGATCTAAGTGAAAATAAGTTATACATCCCCTACAGACAATACAGGTCTGCACATTTTAATTAGCTGAATTTAAAAACACTGAGGAAAAAAAAACATAAAATGTGGCCTGTGCAAAGGTTATTCCAGTATGTTTTCAATACTCAGCAAATAAATAGAAATTGTGCACTAAATTTAGCAGAAAATTCCATTTTAAGTTTATCTTACTTTCACAATGGGCGTGGTTGGTGGGAGTTGGAGTCTCGTTCCTGTCTCACTTCCTCCCTACTCGTATTACTTACCTCTCCGCTACCAATTAGACATGTTAATCATTCCTCCAACCCCCTGGTAATACTACTCTTCAAATTTGGGGTCAATTTAGGCAATATTTTAAATTCTTAGCTCCATCCTATAGGATGCCTATATTGAATAATCATTTATTTCCCCCGAGTTTACATGATGCTGCATTCAGAATCTGGCATGATAAAGGTATTAGATCCCTCAGGGATCTGTATAAAAATGGCATTCTTTCCAGCTTTGTTCAATTAGTTTCGGACTGCCCTCTTCACATATGTTCAGATATATTCAAATAAGGCATTTTGTTTCCCTCAGTTTCAAACCCACACTTGCCCCCCACGATCAGCCTTGGGATGATCTGTTGAATTTAAATTACAGTTCTAAAGGTCTTGTTTTCAAAATATACTTCCACATTATGGCTTTGGACAATCACTCCAATGATAAGGTCAAAAGCGCTTGGGAACAGGAGCTGGGTATTGCTGGGTATTGCTGGGTACACTTTCTCAGCAGTGTTGGGACAAAGCCTTAAGACAAATTTGCACCTGCACACCCTGTGCATAACTCCAGTTAATACAGTTTAAGGTTTTGCATAGAGTTCACCGATCTAAATCTCAATTGGCGAGGTTTTACCCCAATTCGTTCAGTGATCGCTCTGACAAATGAGGCACCTCACCATGCACCCTAAGTCAAATGTTTTTTCTCTGCCCATTATTATTGAATTTTTGGTCCCGTTATTTTGACACCATGTCTCAAGTTTTAAAACTGCGGATTGCTCCATGTCCCTTTATTGCTATCTTTGGCCTAACAACTGGATTCCCCTCCCTGTCCCGACTTCAACAGACTGTCCTCGCCTTCACATCCTTACTGGCAAGACTAGCATGGAAATCACCAATCCCACCATCTTTTTCGTTGTGGCTCCAAGATGTCTTACATTTTCTAAGATTAGAGAATATAAGGTTTACGGTCATACTACAGCATTTTATTTAAAATGGAATCCATTTCTAGATTATTTTAATGTACTTCCATTTATGCCGACTGGTTAGTACCACCCCCCCCCCCCCCACCCCCCCCCCCCCCCACCCCCATGTGTGTGTGTTTGTGTAATGTTTGTCTGTTTTTTGTTAGTCTTTGTTTGGTTGAGAATAAACATAAAACTGAGGAGTATATTCTTCTTCTATTATTTTACTTATGTTGCAGCTGGATGTATGTATTTTGCACAATTCTGTATGGGATTTGTTGAATGTGATATTTGATATTACTTCTCAAAAAAAAAAAAAAAAAACTTACTTTCACAAATCCGCATATATACCCACTCCATTCTAGAAAAAAATGTTAAAATACGAATTAAGCCTGACTTACAACTCAGAAAGTTATAACATGAAATTCCTGATGCCTAATACATTGTTTTATAACAGAGAAGTTTTGAGAGAAGGGTTTTGGTCCTAAATATACATTTTTTTCATTCATTCATATTTGAAACATGCAGGGTGTTCTAAACAAAACACTTAAATAAAACTAATAATACTATTTTACCTCAATCAACAATAACACATGTGTACACTCACCAATATACAAAACCCCTTCATTTACATCTTAACAATTTAATTATGTAAAAAAATTCTGAAAAAAAAAAACATGGAATTCCCCTTAAACTCTGAAAAGCAAAAGAAATTTCTGGTTCTGATATTGTATGTTACCCATGTTGTTCTCTGGTTTAGCTAAATGTCAGGACAAATGACCTCTCTGACCTCTCCAAATATATTTTTTGTAACAACTCTTTCTAGAATTTTGAACTTTAGATTTGTTACATAACACAGACTTTTCAGTTCAAAGTGTAATTGAGTTATGCTGGACTTGAAAATAACATGACAATACAATAACATTAGTTCAATTACACAACAACAAAACTATACCTGATCTGTCTAACAAGGCAATCCACATTTAAATACCATCCATATTAAATAGCATCTCTAAATGTACATATAAAAAAAAAAACTTCTCATTATGTGGAATGGAACAGCACTGTACAGCACTTTTTTCCGTGAGAGGTGCATGGAGAGGTCAATTTTGTCCATAAAATGTACAAAAACAGGCACACATACGCAGTGTGTATGTGTCGGAGTACACGTTTACACCTTGGGCCAATAACAGATGGTGAGTCTTGAGGTGTTTTGTTGGTCAGATTTTGCTAAAGCATGTTTTGGTTAGTAGTGGCTGTAATTAGCCATAGTGTTTTGACAAGAAGGATAAACCTCACATGTTTTCACCAGAAAGTCCTTGAAGGAGGAACGGCAAAATGTGGTCATCAGAACACCTGTGAGCAGAAGATACAACAAACACTATGCTGGAGGAGATTGTGAGAAAAGGCCACTTAGCCAGATCGACACCACTTATAAGTGCTGAAGCATCTGAGACGCCACATGCAGTCAATACTTATACTTCATACAAAAAAACACAACTGTAAGTTCAAAAAAGGCAAAATACCAAGCGTTCTGCTGTGGCTACTGAGTTCACCTGATTAAAATTTCTTAGTTTACTCAAAAGTTCTCATAAATCACCTTGTTTAGTACGACATATCAGTTAGGTAAACAGTGCAGTGTGTTTGTGTATTTTGTCTGAGTTTTCACTGGTTGGGGCTCAGGGACTAGGAAGGGAAGGATGAGCAGGGGTGAATTTAGTGATTCTGGGGCTCTAGGCAAGAGACAGGATTGGGGCCCCGCGATGTGCATTTTTGAATGTGGTGAGGCAAAAATTGCTAACTTGGCAAGTGAGATCAACTTAAATCTAGTCAATATATCCAATATTTCTGTCTGGTCTGCTAAGCCTAAGCAACACTCAGTCCTTACTGAAAGATACCAATTTTGCTTTGGGAGTGCAGACTTTGTTTTCCTCCATCTTTTGGTGTGAATAAATTCTATAGTCACAAACAACAACTATTTTTAAAATGTGGATTTTTAATAGGTTATTTATTATAAAACATATAGTGTATATCTACTTTGTATTTTCTTTTATTATGGCAGAACATCTTGATGTTAGCAGGTTTTGGAGCTTCATACGAGTGGTATTCTGAAACAGTGACACTGTGCCCTTGCTAAAACAAAACTTTTTGGTGTGTTTTAAAGTAAATTTAAATTAAATAGGTTAAATTAAATTAAAAATTAAATTTAAATTAAATAAATAATTTAAATAAGTAGGACACTTAAGCTATTTTAAACAATTCTAACAAAATATTCTGTGTACTTGTAGTACTGCGGCAGATTATTTTAGATTAGCCTAAATTAACATTTTAATTCTGAATTTTAAAACTTTTTTCAGTTAGCTTGTTCAGGAGTACATCATCATTCCAACAATCCCTTTTGTGCTCTTTACTCTTCATGGTGATAGTGTGTCATCAGTGAGACAAGGACATCAGATTTCATGATACTGAGGTATTTTGGTGATGAAAAGTATCCACTCGGTTTCTTGTATACAGGATCTCCAAAGTTATCACTGTATCCACTATTATTACAGTAATTGCTACTCTGAGGAGGATTAAATTAAGCAGGGAAATGGTTGCTCTCTGACTCAGCTCACCTATAATATTTCAAAGTCAACTATAATGAACAATCCTCTTCCCTGAAATCTTGATATCTGTTCTTGGAACTGATATCCTATACAAAATAGCAAGGACACTGGATATGATATATGTGGATTGTGCTGCAGGAAACTTGCTTAAAACTTCCCGTATGCAAGAGCTTCAAAAACTCAAGGGCATATATAACACAGAGGTCCACAGAGGGAGGACAACCTTGTAGCCTCACTTTGCAAATGATTGCATCACCTGTACTCATTGCATAATGAAGCCCAACTGGCATAAGTACTCTCCTTTGGGGACATAAAGGATCTGCACTAGTATACAGGGCTTTCCCTGAACAAAACAAGAATCATTAAAATGAGATTCAAATGAACTATGAGTGTTAACTTCTTTTCAAGTAGAAAAACACCAGCTTTAAATAGGTAGTTCTTTTTTGGTTGACTACATCAAAACTTCAGACTAAACTCTAATAACAATGGAAATACTTAGTAAATGCCATAGTTAATGCATGTATTCTAACAATGTTTGTTTGTGTGCCAATAAAAGCAAAATGGATGTTTTAAATAACACCAGGTAGAGAAAACAGAATATTAGCCATTATTTTTATCTATTTAAAAAAAAATAACAAATGTTAAATTTAGAATTAATTTAGAATCAACAATGATACAATACTTTCTGGATGGGATCATCTACAGCTCTGTTCATCATGTCCTCATGTTTTAAAGCATCTTATTAATTATATGAAAACCTTAAAAGCAGTGTCATCTTATTGGAATGAAAAAAAAATAATAGAAAAGAACAATAACAGCATAAGTGCCCTAGGGCTGTTAAACAGTCTGATAGGAAAAGTCACATGGAGAGTAAGATCAGATTTCAAACTGGCACTAACAACATAGATTAAATTGAACAAGCTTGTAAATTCAGTTCCTGGCACAAGAAAATAATTAATTTTGCTTTGTGTGTAAATGAGGCCTCTGTTTTGTGGAGGTGGAAACCTGAAATGTAAAGTAAAACATAATAGCCTAAAAGTTTCATTAATATTAACATTATTTAGCTTTAGCAGAATTTCTGAATCTCTGCTCCAGATATTAACGGCACATTTAAGAGTCAGTTTGTTTTTGTGAAGACTTTCCTCAATGATGTTGAGTTTGGCACAGTGTGAATATGTGAGGAATTTAGGTAGAAAAGCAAGTCACGCTATCTCTAGTGGACTGGCAGAGGGGCCAGCAGCCAACTAGACTGTACTCCATAGATTCAAAAGCAATGTCTCTGAGGACAGGCTAGAGACAAGGTGCTGAAGGGTTACAGGGATTAGGCACACCTTCAGCTGTGACGACACTAGAGCTAAACACGCCTCTGCTTTCATCTCAGCAACATTTGACTCTCTACAGGACTCTAAGCATCTGTTTACCAGCTACTGCAAACCCACCATCTGCTGACTTTCACCTAATAAACACTTACCCACAGACACAGACTGACAGACAAACAGATAGAGAATGTGAAAAAATCTGGTTCAAGTACTGCAAGCAAATCTTTAATTATGCAATATTAGGGGTTCTTCAGTGGTTTTATATATTGTATAATGTGTAATTGAGTATTCAGACCTTATGATATGATCTATTTAACCTCAAGGCATTAACTGATATAGTAATAAGTTAAATGTATACAAAATCATCATTTATAGGGTACTTTGCAATGTTTTAAAAGGTTTTTTAACCATCTTTTTCTGCAATAAAGTATTTTTTGTGTTTTAATAAAAAATGTGATTTTATGTAAATACAACTGTTCAAAAGCATGCTTAAAGTCAATTAAAAGTCTGAAATATGTTTTCCACTCTGACTTTGAACAAATTTGGTAGCCGTATAATCGCCATGTACTATTCTGTCCATATCATGCAGCCCTACAAACCGTATTAATTGCAGACTTAAAAAAAAATGAATAAAGTGTTCTTTGGATCGATGGCTTCTGTTTTCTAAAGATTTTTTTAGGGTGTAAAAAGATTTTTCTTTTAAGTTTTTTTTTAAAAGAAGATACTGTAACCCCTCAAGCAAAGTTGTATGCTACACATAATTTATTCAATTTCTAATGTCTTTTTCTGAAGTATTTTAATTGCAAAATTAAATTATATTTATAATAGAACTATATTAGTAATAATAAATAAAAATAAAACAAAACTTTACAAAAAGTTTAAAAATACATTACATTTTGGCCTCAACATGTGCTCCAAAGAACCATTTTTGGCACTTTTATTTTTAATGGAATTCAAGCCATTTGTCAAAAGTTCTGCTTAAACCATAAAGTGGCTTGATAGGAAATTCTAGACAACTTTACTGAGTTAGAATTGGTCACAGTGGTGGCGACAGGAACCTGCGTCTGAAGAGTTTAATGACCACAAACGCTGATTTATGATAGTTTTGAGATAATTATTGGTCTGAGCTGGATTTTCAAACTTCTTCTAGATCTATCACTTTTTAACCATCATCAACATTATATATAAATACTCAGAAGGCACAGTAAGGTTGACTGATGGGTTTTGATAAAATAAATAAATAAAATGACTATATTTATGTTGTAGACATCGCAAAAATATGAGTTGGTATGTTTCTCCATAATGCACAGAACTACCATCTACATCTCAAAAATTGAACTAAAAATTTAGAAAACGTGTAATTCCCCTTTAAGAATGTAGAAGAGAAAGCGAAGATATGTCATAACTCAGTTATAATTACTATTAATATTGTAAAAAAGAAAGGAGCACGAAGAGATGACCTTTGCCTCAGTATTCATGTGTGCAGATCTCAGAGGGTACCCAGCTTACATGTCTGATTAGAAGGCACCTCTATTCAGAGGGAGACATCTACTCAGCTCGATCAATGCAGCCCAGGTCAAAAGCCACTGACAGATGTCTGTGTTCATCAAACTTAAACGGATGAGAGAAGTGTGTGTGTGGGTTGGGTTGGGGTGTATTGGAGGGGGGGTGCAGCCATTAGTGGAGCTCATGCAAAGTCCAAAGGGCCAAAGTCATTCTTTAATCATTAGCTAAGCAGCACAGAGCCAGGACTGCTGATGAAGGCTCCTTTGAGAGGAAGATGAGTGTCCTTGGCCAATCAGGATTGTGAAGGGGGCAACCTCTTTGGGCCTGGGGGCCCGAATGACTCACGGCACTTTGATCAGGCCTGACACATAAGAGCCAGAGGACCTGTGCGCTACCCACGCAGGCACTTTCACATACAGGCCCATGCATGGCAATAAAGTACAGCAGTATGTGTGAGACGTTGTGCATTACAGTAATTTACCAGTTGTTAGGCACAATGGAAAGTGGAGTTCAACCCACTTAACTGTGGTAAAGTCACTGTAACAAATGGCCTTGAGTGGCTCGCTGCTTTCACATCTAAAGAAGTGATGCACTGAATTTACTTCATTCGAATGTGTCCATTATTTCCACATCAACACAAGATGAAGATGACATAAAATGATACAATACACCAATCTCTGTTCAATCTATATCATTTAATCATTTCATAGGGCCCATATCATTATGTTTTTTGTTTAAATAAAGATAAATAAAGAAATAAAGTTTAATGCAGGATTTAAACATTATTTAAAGTATCAAAATGTACTGTTTACTCCCTGGTCCATATAGTACATGCAGGCAAACTAAGTTTTATTTCATTTACACAACTCAACATAAAGCCAGTCTACAGATGATTAGCTCAACATTAAAGTTATAATGGTTTCAGAGTGTTTTGCAAAAGGACGTGGCAGCCAATCGGAACAGAGCTTATATACATAGACCACATACACTCACCGGCTACTTTATTAGGTACACCCATTCAATTGCTTGTTACCACAAATAGCTAATCACATGGCCACAACTCAATGCATTTAGGCATGTAGAGGTGGTTAAGACAACTTGCTGAAGTGCAGACCGAGCATCAGAATGGGGAAGAAAGGTGATTTAAGTGACTTTGAACGTGGTTGTTGGTACCAGACGGGCTGGGCTGAGTATTTCAGAAACTGCTGATCTACTGGGATTTTCATGCACAACCATCTCTAGGGTTTACAGAGAATGGTCAGAAAAAGAGAAAATATCCAGTGAGCGGCAGTTGTGTGGATGAAAATGCCTTGTTGATGTGAGAGGTCAGAGGAGAATGAGCAGACTGGTTCGAGATGATAGAAAGGCAACAGGAGCTCAACTAACCAACCAAAATCTCTGAGGAATGTTTCCAACACCTTGTTGAAAGTATGCCATGAAGAATTAAGACAGTTCTGAAGGCAAAAGGGGGTCCAACCTTGTACCTAATAAAGTGGCCAGTGAGTATATATTGAAACCAGCAAAAACCCATACAAGTATTAAAACTGGATGTTGTGGGGGAAAAGTACCAGAAAATGTAGGACATGCACCGTTTGATAGTAATCACAATAAACAACTCTTATGACAACTACTGTAACTCATAAAGGCTGTGATCAAACAGACTTTATTGGATCTACCAAAAACACATCCCTTGCCATTGATTTCAATCAAAACGATGCACTGACAGCATGACAACACTGGAAAATGATGCTTTTACCCATCTTTATTGCTTCATTTTTTTTACAAAAAGAAAGAACAGCAACTTTCAGTGGTTTTGTTTATAAGCTTTCACATTTGAATGAGCTCCCTACTTGAGTCATTTTCCAACCACAGACACACCCACAACAAACTAGCAACATGTCAATGCATTTTTTTGACAGATACCAAAATAACCATGACCTAACAGTTAGCTACAGTTACCAAGCAACATAATGTTTAAAGATTATTATGTTTATATGGGGTATTAATACATAATTGAGCTGATACGTGCAGTTATACGTATATATATAGTGCCTTTTTCAACAGCTTTGAACAGCTCAACTAATCAGGTTTTAGAACCAGAATGATCTGTTTTAGAAGGTGTGTCTATTTGCTTGGCATCTAATGGGCAGAGTGAATACATATTAGATTTCATGTGTAAACACTGACATTATCCCTCTTAACTCTATCCCTACCACACACACACACACACACACACAAACACACACACACACAGACACACACTTGACAGCAGCAGGCTTATTATACCCTCAAGCGGTGCGAGTCACACACACTCCAAAGATGCCTCTCCTTTCTTGAGTGTGATTGCCAGCAATACTGCCACCCACTGCTCTCTGGGGGGCGATGAGGCCCCCACTATTAGCTTCAGTTCAGGGGTGGCCCAGCACTCTTACAGTGGCTGTTCACAATCTGATATCATTTCTGTTGCATGGCTGCATATTAAATCCAGAAGCCTCACAGACGGAGGAGCACAAACAGTCTGTTTTTTTAACACTCAGCAATACATTGTGTGTCTCGATGTTTCTGACAGGAGGCTGTGAAAACACAGAAGCTGGAGAGAGACAACGGCTGGCGGTGTGGTGTTGAAAAAGACAAGAAAAAAAGAGGAAGAGGGAAAAGGGTTGAGAGCGCCACGGGGGAAGGAGAGATTAAATTTGGACTGGTACACCAGAATAATACACGGCATTATGCTGCTGTGCTGTTTCTCATAAAAAGAGTGAGTGAGGGAGAGAGAGAGAGAGTGAGAGAGACAAGAAGACAGAGAAGCAGGAAAAAGAGAGTCCCTCTATCAGAAATTCAGCTTATTCAGCACCAAGGACAGGGCCAACAAAGGCGCAATGGCCACACAAACACAGAAGCTGCTCTGTGCTCTGCATTACAGCTGCCATTTACTATCTCCTCTCTACTATATCACATTATTTTGAACCCATACGCGTAGGAATAAAAGCTTTAAAGGTGCTACATCTTCCATTTTTCTTGTATTTTATATTTCTGCTGAGATCCACTTACGACATTTGTTTTATGTACCATAAACGTCATAATTCATTTTAACTTGGCCATTTTCTTACCTCTCTCTACCCCTTAGAATTAAACAGGTTGTTTTTGTTACTGTGCCTTTAAGACTGATGCTACGTAAAAATCAATTTATAAATATATCATTGCTGGCAGAACAAAACCACATATCTCTATTTTTGTGGGGGTTTTTTTTAGATTTTGACCTTCAAAATTTCATAATGAGTTGATCAATAGAAACAGTCCGAAATCTCCTGTAAAGGTACATTTCTTTGTTATGACAATGATGATCAGTAAATTCTGATTTGCTGACCTCTACTGCCCCTTATTCAAAAAGCACTGAGAGCTAAAACACTCCTTTTAGGTTGAATAGGGGGGATATATGTGAGGGTGCATTTACATACTGACATTAAAAAAGCAACATGCTCCATGCCTCATAGCAGCACCGGTGTAATCAGCAGTGGAACACGGCCAGTGGTGTCATGTGGCTGCACAAAGGTTGCAAAGATTATAGCATTACTGGAATAACAGTGGCCTTCTTGTCCTTGTCCTAAAAAGTGTTATGCTAATGTTTCCAATGGTCTGTTTTTATTTGGTTTTGCAGACGTGGACTTCAACTACATAGAGGGTACATGTGAAAAGTCAGCAGTTGGTTTACTCCATCGCTGCAGCAGATGGCAAACGTCTTGTAAGTTTGTTCCACTGACTGCAGTGGTGCACTGCTCTTGCTGCTGCAGGTGGTAGAATGTTCCATCACTGCTTCATTAAAAAGCATGGAAAATCTGGTTTTCCATTGCCTGTCTATCATCACAATGGAAATGCAGCATAAAAGCATTGTTTTTGTGATATTTATACAGGCTGTTCAGTCAATTGTCATAGATAGTATGAACTGGGGTGTGGATGGTGCATTTTAAAATGCAAGACTACGTCAAACTTTAATTTAAAATACTCAATATTCCTCATCAGACAAAGCGCAAAAAACATCACCTTAAGACTGATGGAGGTGTGGAGCAGCACTATGTTCCATTGAACTTTTGCTGCAGCATGTCCTTTACATTGTGCTGGATGAATGGGGGTCAATTCATAGGAGACAGACTAATGTATAATAAAAGTTTATGGTACATCCCTTCAAAGCAAATTTGCCAACACACACCCATACCCCCCACACATCACCCCACACACACACACACACATCCACCCCCGTGCAAACACACCGCACACACAAAAGGGAGCAACGGAGTGGAAATAAACAGTACAATAACTTTAATTGACTGTCCTTCTGACTGGATGGCAGCCTCTATAACTTGGAGCTACAGTTCAATTAATAAAAACAGTCAAATAGTCATCTCCACCACAGTCAGAGGCATAGGAGTCTTATGATTTATATATTTATGTGGATATTTAGTAGAGCTGGATTTAATTGAATGAGCTTGCAGTAAACAGCCAAGAAATCGCCAAGACCAGAGACAACAAGCCGTCCCCATTCACTATAAAACCCCTGTTTTCACTTTGCTCTCATGCATAACAAACACATACCCCTTCCAGAATACTAAAACACTGACAGTGAAGCTAAACGTAGTGAAGTCATTGAGAACACAGTGTCTACAGTTTTGTTATTATTACATATCATATACTGAATTACTATATGCTCAAATATTCTTTGGACTGGATTCCTAACAAAAAACATACTCTTCACACCAAATTATTGTACAATGACTGTTATAGGATGTGTGTCTGTCAGGAAGAAGTTACTGAGAAAAGAAAAGAAAGAACACTTGCATATCAAAGAAGGTGCTGGTTTTGTCAGAACAATGGACTGACCATCCCAGAGTCCAGACCTCAACATCTCTGAATGTGTTTGGGATTATTCGGACTGTGAGAGGCAAAAAATGCAAGTAACTTGTAAGACTGAACTTTGGAGGTGTGGAAAAATATCCCTGCCTGAAAAACTGAAAGCAAGTTTCCAGAAAACAGTGGATGTTTTAATAAAGGCAAAGTGTGGACACATTAAGTACTGAAAAAATTATATTTAGTTGTGGAGGCGTCTGCATAATTTTCAGCTAAATATCTGTTTTGTTTTTTTTCCTGATGCTGAAAAATGAATAACTTAATGGCCATTTTCACTGGAAATTAAATGAAGGGTGTTCTCTGACTTTCATAGTACTGTAAGTATTCAAGTGTGTTAAGTCTCTCTCTCCTTCTCCTTCTCCTTCTCTCTCTCTCTCTCCTTCATCAGTGAGTGGCACAGAGAGGTAATGCAGCATTAATGATCTCATCCCCTCTTATTCCAAATGTGATCTGGGACAATGGAAAGAGGGTAATGAGATACTGATTATGATGATGATCGTCATCTAGTATATCCCATTTAGCTGCCATTTGACTCCCTATGAAAAGGCTCCTCCTGTTGGAGTAATGAAATCAGAAGATGTCAGTGTGGTTTAAGTCATGTAACAGCAGGACGGATCTCAGTTAAGTGGGTATCACATTCCTGCCAATACGTCATCAATCACATGAGCAATCACCATGAAAAACATCCAAAGCATCCAAATGTTTAAACGTTCACTCTTAAAAAAAGATGCCAGAAAGGATTCCGTGGAGAGATAGCACAGAAGAGTGACTTTTGGTTCCCTAAAGAACCTTTAAAAGGATAACTCAATGTGGGGGAATTCATATCCCTAAATGTAATGTAAGAGTCTGAAGAATCTTCTTAAAGCTTAAAGAAACCTCATACAATGTACACAGGGACCATTCACTTGTACAAAGTGGAATTCCACGAATTTTCCATCAAATAAGATTTCTATGCCAAACATTTACATAGCACTGGCTGATACATCGTCTATACCAACATACTGTGATACTGACACACCATTTCCTGTTTAAGTGATATTTTAAGCAATATATTTAACCAATATGGGCCATTTAATTTTGTGCACTTTACTCATGGTATACAGTCCTTGATGGTTGACATTTAACTAATTTGAGTAAAAGCCATAAAAATAAGGAAGCTTAACAAGCATGAGTTCATGAACTTTATTAATGCTGAACTTTAATATCACTTGAAAGCATGATCCTGTGATATTTTTGAAAATACCATGACATTGAACTTCATCAGTAACCACCCTTCACTAATTTAACATACAGAAAGCTGCTCAGAGAGAAAAAGACCAAGGCTATTTACATATTAAATGAATGTTTAAATATCATTAGGTAGCCAGTCAAATGTGGTTTAAATAGGATCTGTCGTTTTTCTCACTGGATTACTGTTCCATAATTTCAAAGTCTATATTTAATTTGTTTTGACTCCTCCATCATCCCATATTCACATATGCAAACACGTCCACTGGTTTTGTTTGTAAGGTATGGTTTAACGTCTTGTCATGACACATAACGCAAACACGCTGTGCATACACACCCATCATGATTAGGTTGACATTGTTCTCCGTTTCATCACATCTAGCTCAAAAATCAATTGAGTTATCAAAAACAAAGACATATTTCTTTTAGCCAGGCCTTCAGCATCTTCACCAACACACATGTCCTGAATGTTACACCTAGCCATGATTCATATTAACTTGGCAGTAAAGCTAGTCCACCTGCAGACACTGAGTCTCAGTGCCTTATTGGGATGTAGATTCTTCATTGCTTCAAATGTGATGAGATGACAAACCATGTGGGGGAAAACCTAGGACATTCCATGATTTTTCAAGTACTAATTTCCATGACTTTTCCAGGCCTGGAAAAGCAAATTTCTATATTCTTTGACTCGTCCAGGATTTCACAACCAAACAAAACATGTAAATGTTCTACAGTTCTGTCAGAGAAGCACTTTAAATTCCAGTCAAAGCAGCTCCTAAGCACAAGTTATTCATTTTTCAGGAAATATTTCTGAGCAGATTAGACATATGGTAATTCACTTGTATAATAAAAGGAAAGGTCAAAAAAAAAGTTTCCAAAACTCAAAAACATTTTAAAGGTTATAGAGAAAATGAGGCTTCTAACAACCTTGCAAGAACTGATAAACCACCAACACTGTCACCATTAAATAAACAGTACATAAAGCTTTCATCTTTGAGAGAAAATGAAGCTCTATTCTTGCTTCAGATCTGCCACAGGTTTTTCTGTGCATCTTCCACTGTGAGACGACAACTCAACATTACGAGTCTAAAATGATGTGCAGATGTCAAGAACCCCTTACTGATATAAAGGAAATAAACGGAAGAATACAATTTGAACGTGTCTGGCAACATGTTCTGATATAAATCTTTTACAATACTAAATAAATGTAAAAAAAATCAAGAAAAATTGCTTTTCATTAAAACAATTAGCATTAAAAATCTTTTACTAAACGGTTGATGTAGCATGTGTTTCACTCCTCACTGCAAAAACTGCAATAAAAAACTAATTAATAAAAAAAGAAAAAGGAAAAATGTCGTTATAGTATGCTACACTGCACCTTGGACAGAAGAATTTATTTCACTTGCAGCTGATGCCTGGACAGTCATCCATTATCAGCAACATTAGCATTTTGAGAGAGGTTTTTCTCTAATGGAACTAAAGGCTCCAAACTGGGCTGGCAGTTTTTCATTAAATCCTGAGTGGAGATGCTGATAGGTTAAGATTAAGAGCTGTAATGTCTCTTCAGTCATTGGGTACAGGATCAGAGCCCCCCAGGGCGAACAATCAGATGGCATAGGATACTAGCAGGCCAGAGCTGCTGTAACAAAACCCTGAAATGTAACATTTCAGGAAGAGGAAAAAGGATCTTTAAAGACATTTATGCACATTAATGTAATGAGATTTGATACCAAAAGCCATTTGGAATATTTCTATTGGTCCATTAGTCATGAAATGTTAACATAATGAAATATGAGGGGAGACTTTTCAAATAGTTTTCAAATAGTCAAAATCTATAAAAAACTAAAGGCCTTTGTAAAGGTTTTGATATGACATTGATGAAATATGAATAAGAAGTGTTTCTCTTCAGTAGAGTCGTGGTATGAGTAGGTACAGACAGCAGAAAGATGTGAATGCTAATGTCTGATTAGCTGTAAAGCAAACAAGCGGCAGCGTTGTGTGCTGAATCCATGCATGAGCTCAAAGCTCAGGACTACACAGTTACAGCCTGCCTGTGAATCTTTCACAAGCCATGCAATATTAAAGAGCCTTAAATCAGTGTGTGGGAGGGATGGAGACAGAGCTCTGTAACTGAGACTGGATTAACAAGATAGTGGCTAATTAAGAAACCTTTAAGAAAAGGCGGACAATAAAGAAAAAAAAAAATCACACTTAGAAAAGTGGAAAACCGCCTGTCAGGACTGTCGAGCAATCGTTAATGTCATTTATCACCATTAGTGTGAACACACTAATTTTAACCATATGCACATATATGCAGTGCTGATGCTGTTGGAGAGCAGCCTCTACATCGCGTCTGGCTATCTTTAATCAGGCAAGTGGAACCGAGGACCTGACAGTTCCTAAATATACACACGTCAATAAGTGAAGGGCCAGGTAAGTGGATCAAGGGACAATCTATTTGCAGGAAGCCAATAAAGCTGCAACAGTAATGCTTATTAGGGCATATTACGCTGAGCATTTTGAACAAATATCAATATTCACACATGAAGCTTATCTCTGTTTAAACATTGTGGTCTAGATTAGGAATTTTATTCATCAGTCATATGCTGCAATATGTTCATTCCAATACCACAGGTATTTTAGTCTGATCTGAGCTTAATGAGTATTAATCCTTAAGACCAGAGTTAACAAATAAAACAAACAACCAAACCCAGACAAACGTGTGTTTGATTGTTCTTGGTTTGAATTGATTCTAGAATGTTCTCTTCCTGTTCATTCTAGTTCATTGCTATATTTCTGGACATTCTAAGGACACACTGTAGACCTTAATATTGCTTGGCACGGTAAAACTTCCATGCAACTAGTTGCATGTTATGAGTTGCCTGCAATGTAATTTCCATGCATTTTGACAGTTACACAAATTCAAAAAAACATTCAGTTATTCCACCAGCTTCTATTTTTTTGATACACTGAATTATTTTCATTGTAAAGTCTGCAAGGTGAAATTTACATATTTGCAGCACTTTTATTTTGTTCATATATTTAGCTGTCATTGGTGTTCTTTTTTTTCTATTAATCTGTTTTTGCCTTGCTATATAGAGATGGTATTAACTGGGGCTTCGTTATATATTATATATATCGTTATATATTTCAGTTTTTTTGTTGCAAAGTTTCATTTTACACACTTCAAGTGTAATATACAGTACTGTGTAAGTTTTAGGCATCTAAGCAAATTTTTAAACAACTTACCTCAGCAGTGAGTTTATCACAATATACATTCGAATAAAGTCATATTCATAATTCAAATAAAAAATAACCAGTAACAAGAATTTCTTGGGTCCATATTTTTCCTTTACACCTTCAAGAGAGGTTTGAAAATGGTTAAACTCACACACTAACATCCAGAAAATCACAAGTTTATATATATATATATATATATATATATATATATATATATATATATATATATATATATATATATATATATATCATTATTATAGAAATTTTGTTTATTCACATAACACTTTTCTCAGCAAATAAACACAAACATAAACACAAACTACACAAATAAATAGATTTTGAAAATGTGTCTTGGGTGCCTAAGGCTTTCACACAGTACTGTAGTTTCAAGTAAGTTTCAAACAACTAAACTTACATTCAGTTTTCACTGTGTAAAGCCAGCCTTAAAATATTCCTGTATGTATTTGTAGGGTCAGTGTACTCTGGCTCAGTTGCAGTTATCTTATATATTACATGTAATATTTGAATTAACAGTTTCTTACTCATAGCTTACTGAAACTAACTTGAATGAAATGAAATGTTTAATGAAAACCCACATCCTAAATTTTCAATCGATTGCATAGCTTTGTTTGTATAAGTGGAACTATTTTATTAGGATTTGAACTTGATGTACAGCTGTTGTTGTGTAAACCGAACTGCTTTGTTTTGTTATAATTTTTACATTTGTTCTGACTATAAAAGGCAATAATTCTGATAAGTGTAAGTTTGGTAAGTATGGTAAGTGTAGTTTATCATGTACCTATGTAATTAATTATGTAACTATATAATTAAACTTGCTAGTAAAGCAAACCAGTAGTAACAGTAATAAGTGGAAAATTATTTTATACATACTGCTAAACCATCATACCTAACATATTCAAGCACTTTTTATCTGATAAATATGTTTTATAATATCATTATTTAGAATTATGTCACCTACCCCACAGTTGCTATAAGTGATACTGCATCATGCAGGCTGAGCTGAATTCTCCAGCTTATGGTATTGCAAAGGAACTGATTTTAGAACATTAGGTTGGGTTTTATGTTTTTGCTGATCCATCTTCCATTTTGGCTTCTCTCAGTGTAACGGATGGATCCAAGTCCATCCATCAGCACCATTACTGAACACAATAGAAAAGAAGAACACAGATTTCTTCCAGGGTTTCTAAATCTCTCCCATTGTTATACAAATAACTGCCACAAACATCTCAGTGACAAACTTTTCATTTGTAGAAAAGTAATATGAAGGTATCACCAATGAATAACTAAGTGACTAGATGTCTGATTAAATGCATTCATAATGTTTCACTAGAAAAAAATCCAGTGTTTAAAAAAGCACGACAAGTCTACGATGAACATTCGTGCTGGATAACAGATGATTAATCTTTCCACCCGCACAAGCTGTTGAAGAAGACTCACTAAATGAGTGCCTTTGTAAAGCTGACAAATCTTTCACTCGCTCCATTTGAAGACTCCACAAAGACATGCTGGAAACGAGGACGATAACAGGTGATGGTTGAAAGGTCTATCAGACCTTGAGTGCTTGGAAAATGGTCTAAAGCAATTCAAAGCTTGCATTTGATATATTAAATTCAATCATATAGATTAGCTTGCTTTCTGTTTTTTAACAGCTCACACAGATAATAGATGTAATTTGCACTCTACACAGCACAATCCCTATTGCTGAATTAACACATAGAGGGCTGAGGCTTTTGCTATGCAGCTATTTGAGCTCTTTAGCCTATGCTAAGTAGGGGTGGGACATACCATGAAGTGTTATGTCATGGGTTTTGTCAGTACTTCTCGACCACTGAACTCCATGTATCTTTAAAAAGACAGATGTAAATGGAGATAAAGAGGCAGAAAACAACAACAGTGTACAGTAGCTGCAAAACTGTATACTAAAAGTAGCTGATTTGACATCAGGCCATTTGGCCCATATCTTATTTTCGTTGGAATGTTTTTTTCTTATCTAATATTGTCCCTAATTTAATCATTTCCAATTGTACTTGCTAACCAGGTCTCCCCAAAACACATACCACAACTAAGCTGGGAGGATTGCATCAAACCTTTTCAAATTGCTGCTGATGCAACATCATTGGACAGCTCAACATGCTTGGAGGAGAACACTCTAACAAATGCCCAATGTTTGCTAGCATCATGTTTTAATACATTTTCATCTGTTCTGTCCTTCTGCTCCTTCTGGTTTAGCTGATTTCTACCTTGAATTCACTTGATTTAAATGTTGAATTTGGGTGGTCCATTTCAACTTGTTTGCAAACCTCAGTAAACAAGCATTGTGATACAAATGAGATATTACAAGAATTTTATGCTTTTGCCATATCAAACCATTCTTAATTTTAAGTGGAAAATGCAAATGCATGGTCACAACCTTTGGTGCTAGTCTTTGTACTTGCTGTAACGCAGAATTACTTTAGCTTCAAGATAAATATTAGTATCTTGATTAAGAGTCCAGTCTACAACGGTAGTTAACTTAACAGCTTTTTTAGAATTACACCCTTAACCTACATACTCTGTAAGATGCATCATTCCACATAAAAAAAAAACTAATGACCTGCAGTGATCTACTGTAGATGTTATTTGAGCCAGGATTGTTCAGGGCTTGATTTGAAAGCCACCAGGCTGTATTTAAAAAATGAAACTACCTGAATTTAAAAACCTTCTTTACTGTGGTGACTGTATTTAACCAAGCTAAATAAACTGTCAGGCATCTTTGGAGGGGGATCTATATAATTGCTTATGCTGTGGGAAAAAGATTGTACTGCATTACACTAAAATGACTGTGAGTGTTTAGTTGATTCCAGGGGCTGCTACAGCAGTATCCGGCAGCTTCAGCGGCCCCACTAATCATACTTCAACCTAAGCATCTGGTGGGCTGTGGAGCCTCAGTCAGCCTGCCAAAACTGCTCCCCTGATCCAATCTGTGGGCTAGCACCTGCTCAACATTGTTTCTCCATGCTGCTCATGCTGTACTCTGAGAAAACTACAAAATATGTTTAAACACAAACTGCAGATGCTGAAGGGGTCAAATTTTTCTTCTCAAGTGAAGAAAGAGCATCAGTTTGCAACTGATAGAATTCTGAAAATCTGTGGGACACATTTTTCATGAAGAATCTGCTACAGTTTTAACCCCTATAAGTTCAGAGTTATTACATATTATTATTGCATAACTGCATATTTAATTACATAGTGAGTTACACAGGCATTACCTTCTTTATTGACATTATGACTGACAGGTCTGCACATTTCACATTTTTCTTTTTTTAATGTCAATGAAAAACGTGGCAGTTTTTTTTGCTTTCCACAGAACATCTGCATCTTTAATACAAATATTTTCACTAATATCAATGAACTACAGGACAGAAAATACTGAATTAACAAACTGCTTTTAACGGTAAATGTCATCATGCCAGTGAAATGAGTCCAGAAAACTAGAATACTGACTGAAAGACAGAGACTGTTCACCACTGAATATTCCTTATTGTGGAAACGCATTAGTGCAGAGGGGAGCCTACTGTACACTGTGTGCTCATCTTAGCTCTATCTGTTCTAACGAATGACTTAAGGAAGCTGGTGGAAGCTCGAGGGCACTGCCATCTCTCTGACGTCTAATTAGTGGTGATGCAAAGGAGACGGTGCTACGAAGCAAAGACAGAGACGTGACGGCTCTGTTACTTAATGAGGGCAGGTTACAAGGTTAAAGGCATTTTGCAGCTTGCAGACCAGAGATAGACTCTGGCTCCAATGATCCAATGTCCAAGTGGCTTTTAGAAGAGTCTCCTCTAAAACTTTCACCACTTTTGCAGCTTAACTAAAGCATTCTACACTATTAGATGTTTGGCATATGCTATATAGAAAGATTACACTACTTGTAAAGATAGCAAACTAATAGCAACTTTGCATTATGTCATATACATGGAGACACACAGAACACAGTGGTACCTCACAATTGTTCTGTCCATGTTCTGCCCACAAATGCAGTCCTTCAACTGTTGTGGGGTTGGACAAGCTGCAACAATAAAGCATTTAAAATGGGAAACTTGTTATGTCGCAACAGAGAAGAGGACTCCAGACTTGACTCTGCCCTTAATTGACCTGTGGCTCAATTCAGACTAGTCAAAAGACTAGTGAAGGTTTAGCTTGGGAAAACAATGAACACAACTTAAGTAATAGGACTAACAGGATTCATAGGTTTAATAGGACTGCCAATCATAATGTGGTAATAAGACCTGGCATCAGGTTTGATTCTACGTCAAATAACAAGCCTTTCATTATGAATAAAGTTCTACATGCTTGTTTAAAGGAAAGTGGCAAAAGAACTTCATCAACAACATTACATGACTGAAGTGCCCATGAGCAAGGCACTGAATCCTCAACTGCAGCTGGGGCACTGTGTATAGGTCTATAAGTCTATAGTGTGCTCACTGGCCCCTAGTGTGTGTGTTCACTAGTGTGTATGTGGTGTTTCATTGCACAGATGAGTGAGATTAGGGGAGGTGAAATTTCCCCATTGTGGGACTAATAAGGGTCATTTAATCTTAATCCAACTGAAGTTTTAGTAAATTGAAGATTACATTCCTTTAAAGCCTACTGAAGTCTTAGCTGGATAAGCTGTTATGCTAGCTAGCTACCAAAATTGCTATACAAACTACAAACTAACTGTTTTGCCTCTTTCCTTTAAACACCATGGCTCAGTTCTGTCCTTCAGGCCACAAGTTCTTGTATAATGAAAAGCTTGTTATGTAATGTCGCATCAGATCTGACAGGTTTTTAGAAGGGGATTGGAACAATGCAATACCTGCAGCTAAAAATAAGACTAAACTAAAATTCTACCTTAAATACTCACACTTGCACCCCAGAGAGTCAAGGATTCACATAAGGTGATTTCTGAATATCTCTGTGTAGTGACTCTAAACAAACATTGCGGTGGTCCACATGACTTAAGGAAGCCGGTGGAAGCTGGAGGGCACTGCCTGTGGAATGGCAGAGGCAAAAAGCTGTTCCCAAACAATACATAGATAATAAATAAATAATAATAATAAATAATATCTAGCATACTTGAGAGAATGTATAGCTATGGCAACCTAAGAAATTGTGCGTTAGATCAATGACCCTGTCCCTGCCCCCTCTCCCGCCCGTGCTGCCTTCTGCGACTTGCTATCGGAAATCTGGCATTAAGAATGAATGGAGTGTGTCCAGATAGTATTAATTAAACAGGATGGCTATTGAGCTCTGGTGGCAGCCATATTAAAGCCTGGCTCTGTAATTAATCAGAGAGGCCCAGCGTGGCTCGCCTCATACTCCACACGTCCTGCCTGCATTCCACCACGCCTCAACAGCACAAGAAAAAAAAAAAAAACAAGTGCTAGGAGTGCTAACTGAAGCACTGCTGAAGCAGACGGTGCAAATAAAAAAAGAGAGAGAGAAAAAAAAAGGGCGCTGAGGCAGAAAGGGAATAAAAATAAATTCACACTGGTTGCAGAAGACATTCAGAAGCAGGCCTGGTGTATGCTGGTTGATCAAATCTAGCCAGGCTAAACTTTGGTAAATATTTGGTTTAGTCTATTCACCTTTTAATTAACTAGATTATCCACCTTGGCTAGTATATCTATTGATTTCTTCTCAACTGGACTGCAGAACTTCATTACGACTCTTGTATGTATTTTCCAGAAGCTGAAAATGGATGGAGAAACTGTACTTAAGTGAAATTATGGGAACTGTGTCAAAATCAAGTAGAAGTGGAAATATGGGGTCAAAGATGTTCATTTTACTGATATGAATTTGGTCAGACATTTTTTCTACACACACACACATATCAAATGAATGTCATGGTGAGATATATATATATATATATATATATATATATATATATATATATCGTATATCGTTCTATAAAGAACCCTTTAAAAAGCACTATATTTGGTTCTGTTGGAACCATTTTTTCAGAGTGCACAATTTCCAACCCAGGTAGTTTAAGTGATTTTAAGTGATTTATAACAGACAAACCCAGCTAGTACTAGTGTCAAAACCAAGCCAATACAAAAATGGAAAGATTTTAAAAACACTTATTCATTACTATTTTCCCACATGTTTCAGCTTCTTTATTGTTATGTCATTCCCTGTACTCACTATGGTTAGTTTTAAATGAGTCAAATTTAGTTTGAAGAGAACTGGCATATGTGGACACAAGTTACTGTCTGCATTTGTTTTGGGCTCTATTCTGCAGCCTGGTGCCTGTGATTTGATTGGGATTTGATGGAAACTCCAGCAGGGAGAGAGGCTGTCAGGTGATGGTGCAGGCCCATGTTTTCTAACATAAAATCTGGAGCAGGGATGATTTAATCGAGGTGAAAGAGTTAAGGGTGCACTAACGAATGAGTCACACATTTAACATACTATGTTCCCCTCCTCTTTGTACAATATTGCATCCATTATCATCAATAAAACTCTAGCTGGAGGTTTTCCCAAAGAGATGCCTGGTTTTTACAAGCCGATAAATGAATCATTACTGGAAAAGCCATTCTAAATCTAAGTGAAAATGTCCAGGGCTTCAGAGCTTGATATCTGCGGGAGAGAAAAAGAGAAGAAGAGAGGGGCAGGCACACAAACAGAGCACAGAAAATAAAAACTAGATGAAGAAAGCAGAGAGAAAGCATAACAAAAAGAGGAGGTTGTAAAGAAAAGTCCAACCATCTTTCAAATTATTGAGCATGTGTGAGTGTGTGTAAAAGAAAGAGAGAGTGTGTGTGTGTGTGTGTGTGTGTGTGTGTGTGTGTGTGTGCGCATGGTGTGAATCAGACATAAATAACCGTCAATTAAATAATTAAATACTCTTAATGGCTGCGATCATCGCACCTCCTAATTATAACCACAGCCGCTATTAACAGATGTTGGCCCTCGCTGCTGGAAAGAGAGAGAGAAGGGATTAATATTAGGCTTGCCCTGCATCTTCAGTGGTTGCCCTTGGAGACCAGCAGGGAAAAGCAGAGAAGCTAACAATATCTGCCAATATTATGGAAACTGAGAAAATTCTATTCATATGAAGGATCCTTATTCTGTACAATGAGACTTCATTGGCCTGATCCATAGCAAAAATTCATTATGGAATATTTCTAATGGGGTATTTCATCATTAGGCTCAATAGTAACAACCTTACTACAGGATTACGCTTAATTATTTCATTACTGAGTTATTTCTTAATTTCCTTCAAAACACTGCACAGAAAATGTTAAAGACATCATATAAACCAATACTATACAGATCATGGCATTTACTGCTGCGGCTAAAAGCAGTTCTCTTTCAATGTCTAGACAAATGAAGGAAATTGTAATGAATGTCCAGGCGCTCACAGATATAAAAGTTCAAAGAGCATTTAATAACAATGAGCAGATGAAAAAAGGAGTGTCAAAGCCAAAGCAGGTTAGAACAGCAAAGAGTAAAAATACAAATATGGGCGCTAATCAAAAAGTCAAATATATGCATATATATAGGTCAATACCTAAACAGTAGCCAGTTTGAGTCAAGAATATCAAACAGGGGAATCCAAAGACAATCATTTTTCAAGCAGACAGGTATTTATACATATAATATAAGATTATGAGATAATGAGAAACAGGTGACATCCTTTCAATAATCAGGTGACTTGGATCTAGGAGTGAGTCCAAAGAACTGTGGGAACTGTAGTCTGTGGAGTCGACAAAGGCAGGGGGAAACCCGGACGTGTGACAGTCTTGTAGCAGTGTTGTTGGAAAGCTTCTGTTTGTCGTACTGAACGTTGGCCTCCCAATCAGTCACTGATGACTGGAAATGTAATGTGAAAAGCAACATACAGGGGACTTTAGTAGCTACAGGCTACAGGACATAGTCAGCATCCAGTCAAGGATGGAATGTGCTTGGGATCACTCTCAGTGTCAAGTTAGTGAATGTGGTCAGACTGAGAATAAGCAAAGCAAGCTCACTGGATGATTTTCTGGTGGCTAAAGTTAGACCGGTGTGAGATTTTCAATTTTGCATGCAGGAGCACATATCCACACAGTTTAAACACTAACTTAAATTCCAGTTCATAGTCATTAGCAGGCAGCTATGAACCTGTCCAGCAACTGTAAGGGATAAAGTCAGAACAACTAGTGTTGTGTAAAGCAATTGCAAAACATGTGCATTGTGCACTAGTTTCCACAGAGACAAGACTCATCTCCACTCACCAGAGCTCAAGGCAGCAAACCACTCATTAGAAAAACTAAAAACAAATTTAACAAAAAAAAAAAAAAAAACAACTTTTAACTGACTGTTGGAGAAAAAAAGGCTACAGTTATTGGGTGCTTATTTCAAGGACAGCATTCGGTAGGGACAATGTTTAATAAACTGTCCACTGTGCATTGCATGTCACATATCTTGGTGCAATGTGAAATGATGAGATAGGCACAAAACTTTTTCCCAACAATTCTGTGAATGCTGTTTTGTTTCTTTCTGAAAAGCTAAACGCCTGTCTGAAAAGGAGATAAACAGGTATTTTATGAGGATATAAAACCACAGTCGGTTGTGATGTATGTGGCAGCTGGTAAATCAGTCCACAGCAGTGCAGCATTTGAGACATCTGTCAGGGTCGACTGTAGTACCTCTGTAGCTACCAAGCACATTCTTCTCAGGATTAAATAACTGTAAATTCCCTTTCAAACACTTTCACAACAGCCAACACTGGCTGGAAGTAGAGATGCATGAATCCTCTGTTTTTAACAGCTGATGTAACATCTCATCATCACTGAAAATCCTCTTCTCCCTTCTATGAAGTAGGATTTGCAAAACAACTGCTCGGGATACTTACCTACCCACAACTCAAGCTAACAACTTGCTGCCCAACTCAACTAATGCTGGTCTTATACCAAATGACTTTCAGGCAGTCGAGTTAGAGCTGTGTCGTGCTCCCTTCATCTTGATTGTTTATTGTAAGACAGTCAGGATAGTTGTCTTAAGTCAGTCTTTTTCTCATCTTGACACCTGTGATAAAATCAACTGTGTTTAATATTTATCATAGATTTTTAGCCTTGGCTCATGCAAATAGTGACATGAGCTCAAGGGCATCGCCTGGCCTGGGCTATAGCCCTGAATGTATTTAACCAATACCAAACCTCATAATTCTCATCATCCATGATTTCATTAAGGGTCGCAATCAGCCACAGAGACAGAGAGAGAGGGGCAGAAATAAACAAAAAAGAATGACTGTGCGCATGCGAGAGAGAGAGAAACAGAGCAAGAAAGAAAGACTGCACATGTGAGAGAGTGTATGTGTGTGTGTGTGTGTGTGTGTGTGTGAGTGAGAGAGAGAGAGAGAGAGAGAGAGAGAGAGAGAGAGAGAGAGAGAGAGAGAGAGAGAGAGAGAGAGAGAGAGAGAGCAAGAGAGTGTTCTGTTGGACTGCAAGATTTGAAATTGGTGGAGTTGTGGAGTGAGCAAGATTGTCTGTTTGACTTCTCTTCCTGTTTGTACTGTGACAGAGCAGAGAAGGAAAAAAGATGAACTGAAATTGCGGTGTCTTTCTTTTGGCTCTGGCCAAAAGCTGCTTCTGTATCTGCTCCATCATCATACAGTTTCTCTTCTTGAAAATTTCCACCAGAAGAATAATGGGAAATATAGCTGCTAATTGCAGTCATGCAAATAGTGACACTACAAGATCCCCAGCCCTTGCAAAATCATAGTCTGTGACTAAAAACTCTGTGACTAATTACACACTGTCTTTAAAATCTTTTTAAAGTCTTTTCAGAATCATTAGAATTCTTGTAGTGTATGGTCAGCAAAGTCTCCAATACAGATTATCACGCCAAGCTAGTGGGACTCACTGTCGGGAGCCACACCTGGGGCATCTACAATACGTACAGGAGATTCCAAGGATGTTGCTAAGGTAGCTGAGGCAGCCAGCTTGGCTGCCAATTTAAAGGCTCCAGGAACTGATGGCATCACTGCAAAAAGTATGGACAGTCTGTTGCCTCATGTACTCACAAAAGCTATTCCACTAAGTCTCCAAATATCTAAAGCCAAATGAGCAGAGACACATTTCCAGTCAATCTTGGCAGATTGCAAAGATCACCTACTGCTTTCTCCTGTCCAATTATAAGTGCGGAATTGTGTGGCTGTGAATGAAAGTAGATTTTCTAATTTGTCTGCAAAAGAGTCTTTGTTAGCACTCACCTTCAGCTGAAAGCTATGACGTCCACTTTCTCTGTTTTGTTTTCTGCCATTACCATATCTATTTGGTACAAGTACATAACAATATTGTGGTACAATAGTTTGGCAACTTTATACTGTATGTTGCTTTATGAAAGAAACATGTTTCTATTGCTCTATCAAGGGATCTTCTGCTAATATTGGATACTCCAACATATGAATTTGAGCATTTACAAAAGGAGGATCTCTCACTAAAGTTCTCAGTAAAGTTCTACTGCTGGTACTGGCCTCAGCAAAACTTAGTGATGTCCAACTTAGTGCTCATCAAGTGCACCAAGAGCACTAAGTTCACACCTGGGAATACAAGAGATTTATTGTGACCTGACTCTATTCCTCAGGTCAAAGGCTTCCTTTTACTTTCTATCCTTCAAACGTTGCTTCTTAGGAACAGTGATGTTTGTAGGTTTGCCCAGAATGATTACAGGGAAAATGGAATAAATTCAACATCATTGTTACACTTCCATGGAAAGGTCAAAAATGACTCCAACACTGCACCACAAAATGTTCTAAAAGATCACAAATAACCCCAAGGTAAAGTCTAAGGATCTGCAGGCCTCTCTTACATTGCCTAATGTCAGGCAAACACTGAACAAGAATAGTATGTATGGAATTTTAGCACAGAGAAAACCACCACTCTCCAGAAAGAACATTTCTGTCAGTATAAAGTTTCCTAAAGACCACCTGGATGAGCCAGGACTACTGAAATAATGTCATATGGATGGTTAGGGCAAACATGGATCTTAATGGCCTAAATGAGAGATGTTTGACAAAATCAAACACTGCAGTTGAGCATAAGAACCTGTGAAACATGGTGGTGGCAGTATCACAGCTTGAGACTGTTTTGCTGGTACTGGACCAGGACAGCACAACATCATTTAATGGAGCTATGAATTCTAGATGCAGGTGAATTCACTATGAAGGTGGGTAATGCAGAAAGACTTAGTTCAAGTCACAAAATTATAAAGAATCCATGAACTTTTCATATGTGTGTGTGTGTGTTTATCATTTCAGCAGCCACTTGGAGAATGAGACAGTGGTGCACTGATGTAATGGAGAGTTAGCACACGTCAGGTAAGTGTCAGAGTGTGATTAGTGATGCTTAGAGCAGGTCACACCGCAGAGAGAAATTCACCCCCAATGAGGCTTCACTAGACAGGCCATGTCATGGCTCATCTGTGTCAATCTCCATGAGAGGGCCATGATGGATGGGGATGCTCGCACATACTCGGTATGCACACATGCATGCACACAGTCGGCTCAATCATCAACACTCAGCGGATGTAAATGTGCAACATCGCTCACAAACAAATGGTCAAGGAAAAAAAGTCATCCACTAACTAATATGCAACATGCATGAGTGCAGTCCTCTCAGCACTGAGTATGACCATAATTCTGCTTTTCAAAACCTCTCATTTTTAATGGAACAGATTCATACAAATGATCTAAACATTTTATAGTTCCATCCATCCATCCATCCATCCATTATCTTCCGCTTGTCCGGGGTTCGGGTCGTGGGGGCAGCATCCTAAGCAATGAAGCCCAGACCTCCCTTTCCCCAGCCACTTCCGCCAGCTCTCCAAGGGGGATTCCGAGGCGCTCCCAGGCCAGCTGGGCGATATAGTCGCGCCAGCGTGTCCTGGGTCTTCCCCGGGGTCTCCTCCCAGGTGGACTCGCCTGTGACACCTCCAGAGGGAGGCGTCCAGGAGGCATCCTAACCAGATGCCCGAACCACCTCAGCTGGCTCCTCTCGACGTGAAGAAGCAGCGGCTCTACTCCGAGTCCCTCCCGGATGACTGAACTTCTCACCCTATCTCTAAGGGAGAGTCCAGACACCCTGCGGAGGAAACTCATTTCGGCCGCTTGTATTCGCGATCTTATTCTTTCGGTCATTACCCAAAGCTCATGACCATAGGTGAGGGTGGGAACGTAGATCGACCGGTAAATCGAGAGCCTTGCCTTATGGCTCAGCTCTTTCTTTACCACAACAGACCGGTAAAGAGCCCGCATCACTGCTGACCCAGCACCAATCCGCCTGTCAATCTCCCGCTCCCTTGTACCATCACTCGTGAACAAGACCCCGAGATACTTGAACTCCTCCACTTGAGGCAAGAGCCTATCCCCGACCCAGAGAGGGCTCTCCACCCTTTTCCGCCTGAGAACCATGGTCTTGGATTTAGAGGTACTGATTCTCATCCCAGCCGCTTCACACTCGGCTGCAAACCGATCCAGCGAAAGCTGAAGTTCGCAGCCTGATGTCCCCAATAGGACCACATCATCTGCAAACAGCAGCGATGTGACCCTGAGGTCACCAAACCGGACACCCTCCATCCCTTGACTGCGCCTAGAAATTCTATCCATAAAAATTATGAATAGAATCGGTGACAAAGGGCAGCCCTGACGGAGTCCAACTCTCACTGGGAACGAGTCTGACTTACTGCCGGCTATGCGAACCAAACTCCAGCTTTGTTTGTACAGGGCCTGAATGGCTCGTAGCAAAGAGCCATGTACCCCGTACGCCCGAAGCACCTCCCACAGAATACCCCGGGGAACACAGTCGAATGCCTTCTCCAGATCCACAAAGCACATGTGGACTGGTTGGGCAAACTCCCATGAACCCTCCAGAATCCTGGAGAGGGTGAAGAGTTGGTCCAGTGTTCCACGACCAGGGCGGAACCCGCACTGTTCCTCCTGAATCCGAGGTTCGACTATAAGCCGGACTCTCTTCTCCAGTACCCCTGCATAGACCTTGCCAGGGAGGCTGAGGAGTGTGATTCCCCTGTAGTTGGAACACACCCTCCGGTCCCCTTTTTTAAAAAGAGGCACCACCACCCCAGTCTGCCAATCCAGTGGCACTGCCCCCGATGTCCACGCAATGTTGAAAAGGCGTGTCAGCCAAGACAGCCCCACAACATCCAGAGCCTTGAGGAACTCAGGGCGGATCTCATCCACCCCTGGAGCCTTGCCACCAAGGAGCTTCTTAACTACCTTAGCGACTTCGGCCTCAGTAATGGACAAGCCTATTCCCATGTCCCCAGACTCAGCCTCCTCACTGGAGAACGTGTCGGTGGGATTGAGAAGGTCCTCAAAGTATTCCTTCCACCGCCCAATGACGTCTTCAGTCGAAGTCAGCAGCACACCATCTCCACTATATACAGTGCTAGTGGCACACTGCTTTCCCCATCTGAGTCGCCTGACGGTTTGCCAGAATCTTTTCGGAGCCGACTTAAAGTCAGTTTCCAAGGCCTCACCAAACTCCTCCCATACACGGGTTTTTGCCTTGGCGACAACTGAAGCCGCAGATCGCTTGGCCTGTCGATACCTGCCAGCTGCCTCTGGTGTCCCACAGGCCAACCATGCCCGGTAGGACTCCTTCTTCAGCTTGACGGCATCTCTCACCTGGGGTGCATTTTATAGTTGTCTTCATTTAAATTCTTTCCTCTGTTGCTGATGCCATAAGGCAAATATTTTATTAAACCAAACAAAAAGAGAGTACATCACTAAAGTCTAAACAGTTGTATGGTTATGTTGTGTTAAGTAATTAGTTTGCTACTCATTTAAAATAGGGGAAAAGCACCCTCACTGAACAAATTTCATGTATTCATTTGGAGCTAGCTGGACACTGAAAATTGGTGATAACCAAAGACAAGAGCTTGTGTGGTCACTTTTATTTATTTGAGATAAAAAAATAAAGGCACATGGATGCAAAATTAATTATATTTTCAGTGGCATTGGTGGTTATTCAGAGATCAGAAATATGGGTGTCCTGATACCTAGGTACTTCCGGACCTCCCCAAACATACTGACATTGCATGCAAGTATGTTAGTAAGAACAATATAACCACAACACCTAACCCTAACAGAAAAATATCAAAAGAAATATATAATCTCTGTCTTAGTTATGAGAATCCCAGTTCAGAATGGCAGTATGGTCAGCACTAGCATTAATAATACAAGACAAAAACAAAGAAAAATGAATACTCTTGGCAGTTTGCCTGCTGGCAATAAAAATGCTTAGAAAATAGGGTGAGAGAGAGGGTGAGAGAGAGGGAGGGAGTGAGAATATGAGTCGTGAGGAGGTGTGATGGAAAAACGTACTGCAGCAAACGACCCAAAAGCATGAGATGGAAAGGAAAAAAAAAAACGTGTGAAACAGCAGCGGACAGTTGAAGGGGAGAGTAGAAGGAAGATAAAGATGGGGCAGGGTAAGGGACAAGCAGTGAGGGGTCACAGCAGAGGAAGCACGTTAAGGAGAAGATTGGCTTACATTCATACACTGAAGCCAGTCACACTTCTAATGAAATATCAGGGGTGAGGAAATTATCAGTGACATGGCTGAAATGTAATCGCAGGTGGATGGGTGAGTGGCTTCTTCCCTGCCAGCCTCTAATGTGATTTGAGGACTAATGGAGTGGCCTCGTTCTCACTGAGGACCCGACGAGGGCTCACGGAGAAGACGCCTTCTGAACGTGTGATTAGGACCGAGCGGGGAGCTAATGGTGTCTCAGAAGCTAGTAAGAGTGGAGTGGCCTGGAGACAGGAAGGCCTAATTACCGGGTATGGTGGGTAGGAACGAACGAAGAGGGAGAATGAGCACAGTCCTGGCAGAGAGACCCAGAGAGAGAGAGAGAGAGAGAGAGAGAGAGAGAGAGAGAGAGAGAGAGAAGGAAAGAGAATAAAATTGTCAGCTAATTAACTGACATTACCGTTCTGCCTGGCTTCCTTTTTGCTGGTGAGGGCACAGCGCGCACTTACAATGCCTCCTGTGACATTTCCATAAGTGCGATGAAAGTTAAGATAACGGGTGGAAGAGAAGAAGGAGGGTGGGGTATGACTGCTCACACAGATAGAGGGAGAAGGACGGAGAAAGGAGACAAATTAAAGGAATTCCTAAAAGAAAGCTAAAGCTACACGTTGTGCTTAGAAAGGTACTCCTGCAGTGAGGTGGTGATGGAAACCCAATATGAACACAGCACATAAACATACAAAAAGTATTATAAAAAGGACCAAAAGTACTCAGCAGCACTTTTTCTACATAGCGATCTGTATCATTGACATAGGCAAAAAAACTGAACCAAAATGCTGGCAGTAATGGTGAAATCTTGTTGGTGTTAGATGCTGAATGCATCCCAGCATATACTGTTCTAGGCGTACGTTTTTTTCCCATGTTCTAGCTTTGAAGTTAAACAAAAAGATCTGCCACACAAAACACTAAATCCAACAAAATATTAAATCCAGTATGGGAATGTGAACATGCACCACTGCTAACTTAAAGCTAACAATGCAAATTCCATAGAGCTGCTAGCAACCAAACTATCATTAGTGTAACTGTGGTCATAATTTAAACAAAAGATCATTAAAATTATAAAGGTTTCTTCATTAAAGGCCCAGCACAGTATTTTTCGTCATTGCTCAAAATGCAAAGTGCATAAAATGACCTCTACATTTTCATTTCTTGTTTAGTGTCTCCTAACCACAGTTTAGGAACTACACTTCTTTTGGCATGATCTCAGGCATCACAGATCATAGGCTACCTTATACTGCATATTCATGAACTGTGAAATCATCTGACCCTCCCACACTTCACATAATAGCATCACTCTACTCAAATAGGCTTTTCAGTGGCACTGTTTATGGTCAGATTTCTGTTAGAAAATATGACTATTCAGAGGTACACAATATCTAAGTATATTAATATTTAAAGCTGCACTATGTAAGCTGCACTATTTTTGTCAATGCAATTAAAATAAGACACACAGTGTTAGTATGCTGCTGCAAGTCACTCTGTAAAACCTGAAATAACAATTGAAAAGACAGAGGCGTCAAGTTGGATGTCGTGGGAGTTTTTCAGATTGCATCATACATCTTTACATATTAACGCCACACACACAAACTCAAAAAGAAGGCCTGGCTCAATGTTTAGGTCTCACATACAAAATGACAAAGTATTTACTACAGTTTCCCTCTGGGATCAATAAAATATTCAGATTCTGATTCTGATTCTGATATAGTTCACTTAAATCCTTGGAAGGCACGTCCTTCACCAAGTTATAACTGTGTTCTCATTAAATATTCTTTCAATGCACCCGCAATTATCAGAATCATCCGCTCAGGTAAGGGGTCCGAGCCACAACTGATGTTACATGGTGCAATTACACATTCCCACCAGAGAGGTCTCCAAATTCCCAAAACTTACATGGTGCAGCTCTAATCATATAATCACTAAAAGTGTTCTGTTTTCCAATACTTAGGTTAAATGCTTTCCAAAAATCCTCTTTAAACACTGCAGTGGTATCGTCATTAGGTGTGTGTTATGATAAAACCATGCAATATCACTTGTAAATGCTAACTGTCCCTTACATTGGGTGAAAATGTCATAACAAATGGACCTATATAAAATCTGAAAATCTGAAATCTAAAATCAGAATGTTTTTACTTAAATAAGATTTTCTTATGACAGAGACAAAATGCTGGAATATTCATATCACATACTTGAATAGGGAATTAAGATATTTATCCCTGCCAGCAAGTTCTCACCTTACCATTTAACCCGCCAAGTTCATCTTAACCCTCCCTGCAATTTAACTCAATATAGGTTGTTTTTAAGCTTCTCTTTTTCAGTGAAAACGGATTGAGTAAACAGCTCTTATACGCAGGCTGCATAATGATGTGGAGCTCTGTAGACTGTTTATGTTGAAGCTAGAGTTTTGCAAAGACGGGTGCTCCAGGACTCTGGCTGCTTCCCTGTGCTACATCATCCACAGGGAAAACCACACAAGCAAACAAGCCTAGCAAAAGACTAGAGTATACATTTCTAGCTATTCATCATGGTAATGCTGATAAAAGAACACTGGCTTAAGATATGACAGGAGCATAGACAACAGGATGGGGCTACCTGCCCTTCAGTTGGGCTGCCAAACCATTTCAGACGGGCATCATGATGGGTTGAGACGTGAAACTGGTGATTAAGCGATGAAAGAGAAGGCTTTAATTAAACTACTACATCTGACTCCGATCAACAGATATTTAAATTTGTCACAGGGCATGGCTAGCTCTGAGGGGCTACAGGAAATGCAATCAACAACACATCTAGCAGTACAGAAATTCACCACTTGTGACGACCATCTAACTAATGGAGTCCTGAAAGTGCTTATCATCTGTTCCCATCAGACCTTTCCCCTTTCTCAGTGGTCTGCCAGTAAGAGACATTTAGCTTGTGGGAACTGTGGTTTAAGAGTTATCTGGTCACAGATCTCCTATTCTGTCAAAGAGGATTTGGTAAATGGAAGGCACTAATGTACCATCCTCTATATAAACACAGGGCAGCACGGAAAACAAAATGCTGTACTACAGTAGCTCAGTCTTCAACAAACAATATGGCTTTTCTTCCACCTTCTTGGCATGGATGCTAAGAGTTCCTGCTCAACAACTGCATTAACTCGCTTGAGTTTGTTTCTGCCAGAGAGCTAGAGCAAATGTTGAACATGAAGTACCTCAGTGGCTTTTTCTAATTCCTCTAAACTAATTATACCCTTCAGCTACCCAGGCAAATTAGATTAGACCCAGGGATTAAAAATGAATGGGGAGACCCAGCCAGGTGAAACGGTGAGACAGGGAGCAGTGAGGGAAAGCAATTAGGAGAAACCATAGCCATGCAGCGGTGTGTCCAGAGGGGAGAGCGTGGCCTGGTAGTGGGTTTCAGCCCTAGAGCTGGAGTTACACACTGACCCCAGCCTAGTATGGCCTCACTGGAGAAGACTCACCCAATTTGTGCCCTCTCATCTCTTCTTCCAGCCAAACAATCAGCCAAGGGCAAGATAGAGTTCCTGAGGTGTTAAGGTCTTTAAGGAGGTCTTCTCGAGCCCTGCTTGTCTTTGGATTGATGTTTTAACTGCTGGTCGCCTCCATGACGAAGACAGCGCATGCCAGAGTCGTTCAGTGTGCGTGTGCAGGGGCAATTAGCCAGATGAGTTAGGGCCATCTGACACCAGCGCATATTGATGAACACCAAGTTCACTGAGGCATGTTACATGTATAGATTAGTGGCCAATACCAAAGCCTGACAAGGTACCACAGTATCAGACAGTATCAGAGTCTCAAAAGTTTCTGCCACATCTTATCTTGCCTATTTCTCTACTGGAGAATGAAGCACTTATTAATTATGTGCAAGAAAATAAATGTAAAGGAAATTTTCTTCAAAACTGTAAAAAGGTATGGATTTTTTCCAATGGGTGGATTAAAAATCTACTTTACACAATTTTCCAATTAACCCAGATGTAGCAAATCGGCATGTTTAGTCTTGAAAATCTGCTTCTTTAGTTTAGGATTGAAGCTATGAGGCTAATATTGCTAACAAATATTAGAAATCAGTAGTCACCCAAAATAATTTCTGTAAATACATGCCTAAAACTTCTCACAATCTATTTAAACTATATCCAGGTCTTGGAAAAACACCATTTTCCTTTCTGCATATTTCAGAGACTGAGTAAACAATGTAACTAAGAACAGTCTAAAAGAGAGAGAAAGTAACTTAGCAACTTGGATTTCCTCACAGTTGTGGTGATCCAGGGAACCAGGGGTCACAATGTCTATAACACAAACAGCCATTTTATTTACTATTTAATACCACCAGTGCTTACAGCACTCTGTACATCTGTACATTTTATCTAAAAAAATTATATAAAAAGTCTCAGGCATCAGGCCATTCATGATAATTCTGTGAGTGAGCTTTTAGAGGCATTGAACTCTCCAGACATCTGGGGCCATATTACAGAAACGTTTTATCTTAAGGTAAGATCTGACAGGTCAACACATGATTATTCACAAATTTGTATTACAGAAGCAGATCTTATCTTAATTTAGGAATCTTACAACATCTTAAGTTAGGAAATCCTAACCTTCTCAATCAAAGTCGACAATCAACTGTCATGTGTGTTACCTAGCAACCGACCATTTGTGCACAACTGAAATGTGTAATCAAAATAATCAAGCTGGTTAGCCAGACAGCTAACTACCATAACTGTTGTGAAAAAGCTCAAACACAACAAAAGCCTGATAAATCTGAAGTTAAGAATACTGTGACGGTGCTTTGTGCTGTTTATCAGAGTCACTGCTCTCCAGTTTCACTTTCACAAAAGCTTTAGCACAATACGCTCATGTCATTCCTCCTAATAACATACACTCAGCTCTGTCTCTTCATTATTCACCATCAATGTAATGTTTTATCTGACAAATTTCAATCTTCAATAACACACAAATGTAATAAGAGGGGACGGTTGTGTCTGCAGTGTCTGGGGTTTTTAAAAGGCTGTTAGAAAAAACCCTCATAAGTCAAAACATCATTTTCAATGTAGATAAATCTAACATCATTATTTCTGGTTATAGTGAGCTTTACTGCCTGTCCCTGCATAAAACAATAGAAACAGATCAAAACAGAAGTTAAGACAGCTCTGGGCTTGTCTTAAAGTTAGGACAGTATTCAGGAAATTCTGTGTAGTCAGGATGTTTCTGTAATCTGGAGGTAGGATAAAATTATTGTCACGATTGGCCCCTCCCAGTCATGCACATGCTCTTTACTTTCCAGTCCTGTCCACGTGCATTTGTGTTTACCTTACTGTCCTGCCCCCTTGTTTCGGGACTCCGCTCCTGATTGTTTCCACCTGTTTTCCGCCTGTCCCTCATCATCCCTGTGATATATAAGCCCCGTGTTTGCCCTGGTCTGTGCTGGTCTTGTATGTATGTATTGTTTGACATTGCTTGGTGTTCATTCCTCCAGCGTCTGTTATTTGTCCTAGTCTTTGTTTTTGTTTAGTCTGTATTCCTGTGTTTATCATGTCTGTACACCAATCTCTCCGTATTGGCTAGCTGAACCTGGACCGTCTTGACCCTAAGTATTTCTTTTCTACACGTGTGCCCGTCTCATCATCGCTCCTCGTTACAATTCTGAATTTAAAAACTGTTTTTCTGTAATAGCTTCTGACTAAATTCAGTGCTAACTGAAGTTGTTACGGTGACGAAACAGATAAGATTTTACACAACACCTGTTGTCTAACGTATTTGCCTGCAGAATTCCGCTGCATGGTGAAGCTCAGTTCATTTTAAAAGTTTGCAGTAAGTCATAATGTAAATTTTAAAGTTACATCAAAAGCCTTTCGAGACCTTCATGAAGATCTGGACACTGTTTGAGAAGGTTGATTTGTGAGGATGGATTTTCAATAAAGATTTGGGTGACTATTGACTTATAGTGTCTGTTAGCAATTTTAGCCTCATAGTTCCAGTGCTTAACCTGGACAACAAACGTGTCTTGGTTTATCAATCATCATCATCATCATCATCATCATCATCATCATCTTCATCACTTTTATTTATATAGTGCCTTTCTATGCTTAAGGACGCTTTACAATCAAAGAACATCAACACATTAAGCAACAACATATTAAACTAAAGGACAATAAAGGTAAACTTTCAAGTATAAACGGAACAATGATAGCACAGTGAAAACAAGTAAGTCTTTAACAGAGATCTGAATGAAGACAGAGAGGTTGCATCCGGAATAGACTGTGGGAGAGTATTCCATAAATTGGGAGCTGCTACATTAAATGATCGACCACCCACAGAAACCAATTTAAATCTAGAAACATGAAGAAGGCCTAGATTGTGCAATCTCAAAGTACGGGATGGGACATATAGATGAAGAAGCTCCGTCAAGTATTGAGGAGCCAGACTGTGTAGAGCTTTATATGTTATAAGGAGAACTTTTTACTGAATACGGAATGTAATGGGCAATCAGTGAAGACTCTGAAGGACAGGGGTGATGTGGTCATTCTTTTTTGAAAAGGTGATGATCGTAGCAGTGGCATTTTGAACATACTGTAACGTAGTGAGGGTTTTGACAGGGAGGCCAGAAAAAAGAACATTGCAGTGGTCCAGCCGTGATGTCATTAATGCATGTACAAGCATTTCTACATCGGCTTGAGAAATGGTTGGAGGTTAGAAATATTGCGAAGATGGAAAAATGCCTTAACAACGGAACTGATGTGAATGTCAAAAGATAGTGTAAGGTCAAAGATAACAGCGAGGATGTGGACATGGGGAGAAGGTGTTACTAGAATCTCATCAATATTGATGCCAAGGACAGATGAGTTAGATATGTGACTTTGAGCCAATTAAAAGCAACTCAGTTTTGCTAGCATTCAGTTTTAAAAAGTTCAAACTCATCCATGACTTTATGTAGCATAGATAACATAACATAGATCTGAGTGTCGTCTGCATAACAATGAAAACTTAAACTATGAAGGCGTATCATTTGCCCAAGCGGCAACGTGTAAATAGTAAAGAGCAATGGACCTAAAACTGAGCCCTGTGGAACACCCTTAGTCATTGATACCATAGAAGATTTATTATTCTGAATAGCTACATGTTGACGTCTGTCATTGAGATATGAGGAAAACCAAGAAAGGGTGGATCCAGTAATACCAATGCTGAGCATACAAGAGAGTAATAGATCATGAGATATGGTATCAAAGGTGGAGCTAAGATCAAGAAGTATCAACATACTAACAGCTCCTAAATCAGCTTGTAACTCTAAGAAGTGCGGACTCTGTATTATGCAAGGGACGGAAACCGTATTGAAAAGGCTCAAATAAATTATTTGCTTCCAGGTGGGACTGCAAATGTGTAGCAACTACTCTTTCCAACAGCTGAGCAGTGAATGGGAGATTAGAAATTGGTCGGTAATTATTTAAGTCATGAGAGTCTACACCTGGCTTTTTCAGGACAGGGGTAACAACAGTGGTTTTGAGTTCAGTAGGGACACAATAGGTTGCAAGACATCTATTAATAAGGTGTGCGATAGGAACGGCTATCTCTGTCACACATTCCTTAATAAAGTAGTTTGGAGCAGGATCTAACTGACAATGAGTTGGTTTGGATTTTTTAATCAGCTCTACTACAGAAACAGATGTGACAGGAGTGAAACATGAGAGTGGCTGGGCAATACTGGGGGAGAATAAATCCAGGGTGGACTGATGGACAGAAGTAACATATTGAGTAAATTTTGTTTTGAAAAAAGTGAGCAAATTCATTGCATAATTTAACTGAACCACAAGAAGCTACTACAGGGGGCTGCAGCAGTTTGTCAATAATGTTGAAAGGATGTCTGCCAGTGGCTTTCATAGCCCTAAGCTCAATGGTAAACCATGGTGAAGAGCGGGAGGACAGCACAAGCTTTTGTTTAAGGGGTGCATCTAGAATACGCAAGATGGAATCATTATATACAGAGAGAATCTAATCAGGACAGGACAGGGAAGAGATGCCAGAGAGCGGTGAAGCAAAAAAAGTTGAAGGATCAAGAGGTGTCAGGTTTCTGTAAATCAAAATGGTTTTCATAGTGCACCTATGGAAATGAAGATTAAAGCTGAATTCAATAAAATGATGGTCAGATATACCAATATGGGTGCCCTGAACAGCAATATTATCAAGTCCAGTTGTACAGATTAAGTCCAGTGTATGACCATGCTCGTGTGTGGGAAAGTTTACATGCTGTAGACATGAATCCAAAGCAGTCAAGCAATGACATAAAATCAGTTGACATAGTCGAGGCCTTGTTAATATGTACATTAAAGTCACCAAGTAATATAACAGTAGAGGACGGAGCACATACTTCAGTAAGCAGTTCAGATAAATCTGATAGAAAACTAGTCTGCATGGGAGGAGGACGATAGATTAGCATGGCAAGTAATGGAATCGGACCAGGTAATTTACATACAAGATGTTCAAAAGAAGCTCTTCTATAGGAGTCTATCATAAGAAAGTTTAGATTATTATGGAATATAACTGTTTAACCCCCCCTCTACCTTTGAGTCGAGGTATAAATAAGTAGTAAAAGCCGGGAGAAGCCAGTGAGTGCGGGTGTAAATGGTCATTTGGTGTCTGCCATGTTTTGGTGAGAAATAACGCATCAAAGTTATTCTCAAGCATCTTTTGCCGAAGCAGTAGTGATTTTCCTGATAACGAGCAGGAAATCACACCGGAAGTAAGTGGAAAATTGTGTATATTTGATTTTCTTGCCAGAAAATTCCTTTAAACTCTGAGTAAAAACCTAGCTAAAATGTACAAGGTTAAAAAAATACTACTAATAATAATACATCTGAAATTGAAAATGTGGTTTAACTTGCAGAAAGATAAATACATTTAAGCAACAATACACACATGCGCGCACACACACACACTGTTTGGCAACATACCAGTGCACTGAAGGCATGGTGGACAGATGCCATACACTAGGCACAGCGGTCATGAACTCAGTATAAACCTGGTGGCCTGTTTAGAGCAATTACTTTCACAAAGCACTCACTGAAGCATCCCACACCACACACTCATCTTCTATAAACACACCCAGTGTGCTCACTTAGCTGCTAATGTGGTGCTAAAGATAATATACATGAACCATATCTGACCACTAAGAGCACCACGGATGAACCTGCCATAAGACCTGCACCACATCCACTGAAAAAGCATTATTCCCCATCAACTCATCACAAAAGTATACAATGCATTACAAGCATACAATGCATTTTTTAGTCAATAATTTTTAACATTCGCCCATATCAGGTTCTAAGTGGCCTCTTAAAAATCTATTTTTTCATTTATATACACAACTGCTAGGTCCTTAGGCCCAAAATGAAAACATTAACAGTTTTTTTCTACCATTTAATTTATATATAAAGATAGTACAAGATATTTCATGAAGTAAATCACACTGTACTCACATAAGCACCAACATATGTTCCATTTATATCACTGTTATCAAGCACCATTCCCAAAAAGTGGCACTTATAATGCAGCTTACAACTTATGACTTACAAGGAACTTACAGGAGCTATATATGCAGTGTTACCAACATTCTGATATGCCTAAACTTTTAAATTAGGTCAATGAAAATAAAGAGTTATAGTCCTCAGTAAATTAAAAGACTACATGTAAGCCCAGTGAAGGCCAACGAAAGTCTAAAATAGGGGCTTTTAAATGTGTAAATACATTGAAAGAGCACTCAGTACAAAAATCTTATGATATATAATAGTATAATCCCATCAGGAGCTGCACACAACAGGCTAACACATTTACATTTTCCTCCAGATGGCAAATAGCAAACACATTGAATTCTGTGCCTATAATTTGAGGCAATTCCCAAGACAGTGAGCTGGACAGCTAGTTCATCAGGTGTTTGGAAAGGAGTAGAACAATTTCCACTGAAGCCAAGCGCGTGTCACTAGGGATTAGCTACCTAATAAGGATGCCTTGTCTCTATGATAAACTTTGAAACCTTGTAATAAGCCAAATAAAAGAACATATACCAGAACGAAAGAGTACAGCAGGAAGCTCTGGGAACTGCTATTATGAAAGAGGTACTGACCACACTCTGACAAGCTCCATATATTAGTGAGGAGAAAGGCCTGCTGAATAATTAAAGAAGCTGGACAGATGCGGGGTTGGCACCTGTGTGATCGGTAGGCCACAGAAGCCAAAGGCCTCTGTATGGAAACTGGCAGCAGAAAACTTGGCAGGGTAAAACATGAATAATTTAACCAAACAGCACCTTATAGACCTTCACCTAAATCATTGACTACTACATAATTAAATTTCTCATAAATGTAGGAAGGAGTAGGTCTGTTATACACAAGTCACACCTATTGTGAGTGATAACAAAAGCTTTAGTTCTTACAGCTCTTTGAAAGAAGCAGAGAAATTCTAATTGTAAACCTAAATCATTACATTACTTATTATTACAAACAAATGTGTTATTACATTTAAAGAACATAGCAAAATGCAATAATAACTCTAGATGTTACAGGTTAATACAAGGCATAGTGACTTGTTTTAGAAACATAAAAAATATAAATCCCTGGAAGAGATGTTTGTCTTTGGCTTTTTGAAATGGTCTTAGGCATCATTCTGCAGAACTTTCCATGTGTAATATTTCAGTTGTGCATTATCATTACAGATGACACTCTACAAGATCACCTGTGAGAGCACTTCCATAAACAACAGTCCAAAAGACATACTGCATATTGCTAATGACCCTGACCTGTGGTCCAAACTCAATGGCCAATCTTAATGAGTGAAACAGTGTTTCCCTTGGCTGCCATTACTCAAACGCTGAATGCTGAAGTTATGTGCATGTTTGCTTAGCAACTGGTCATGGAAAAAGACAAAACAGTACACAGTGTTACCGTCACCCACTCTCCCCCTCGCTCTCTCACTTTGCGTCTATCTCTATTTAAAGCTGAGCATTAAGTCTAAAGGACACAAAGACACATGGTGCAATAACTGCCGTCTGAATAGTGCCATTTCTCTAGCCGACACATTTTAAATGAAGGGAAACACAAAATAATGCCTACATATTTCCATACGGCACCATTACCATGCAGGAGAATAGGAGTTCTACTGCCAGATGAGGATTTCTCATTTGGGTATATTGCTTTTGTCAAGGTTTCCTGCGTTCACAGACATCTCTTGAGTCTGATATTTGACATTGTCATGCGGGAATCGTATCTGGAGTGCAAAAAGGCCTGTTCTAATTCAGGCCGGCTGGGGAGAGTCAGCCATCAGGCAGATAGGAATGGAACAGGCTGGAGCTCCACAGAGCCGTGGCTATAATATGTGTTCAACATCATTAAATCTGAGGGGCTATTAAACATCGCGCAGGTCGCACTTTCAAAACAAGCCATCAGCTCCATCAGTCACCATGAAAGCGCAAAGAAATAGAGGAATAAAATAAATAACCTTTGTGCGCATGTGCATGTGTGTCTTGTGCACATTCCTCTTAAAGTAACTTGGCAGGCTTAAGTGAAGTTTGATAGGGAGAATACAATACAAAGAGAGAGAGTGAGAACACAAACAAGGGGACTGGAATAGATGTAACTGAGTAGTCTAGCCTATCATAAAATATAAAACAACACCTAAAGCTAAGAGGAGTCACACTGTGATCTCCTCACACTGAAATTGGTAGATTGCAGAGTGTGATAGGAGAAAATGGATGTGAAAAAGAAAGAGAGATAGAAAGAATGAACAAAAAAAGAATTATAGCGATAGCGACACAGCTGGGACAGGACTTTCAACTCCTGTACACAAGCTAGATACACAAACTGACCTATATAATCTGACTAATATATCAGTGAATAGAATAATAAGTAACTGGTCTATAAAACAGTTCAGTAATTATGAATAAACTGAAGCTACTGAACAGATTTCAGTTTCACTGAAAGTTAAAAACTGTAGTAGTGGGCAGTAAATCTGAAATATTTTTTATTGTGTAAAACAGTAAAAAACTACAACAAACATAAATGTTAACAATATGTAAGTTGTACAATATATATTGTTACATTGTAGATATAACATAGTATATTGTATATACAGTACTGTGCCCAAGACACATTTTCAAAATCTTATTTTGTGTATTTATTTATTTATTTATTGTATTTGTGTAGTTTGTGTTCATTTGCTGAGAAAAGTGTAATATTCAAATAAACAAAATGTATAGAATATTACTATGCATATTACTGTGTGTTTGTTCAACCATTTTCAAACCTCTCCTTGAGGAAGCCCAGTATTATATGCAGTGCTTCATTAAATTGTGCTCATGACGTAACTGATGATTTTAAAAAGTCCCTGTGGTGGCTGTGAAAATATGGACCCAAGAAATTCTTGTTGCTTTTTAGTGTTTTTATGTTTATTTGAATTATGAATATGACTTTATTCTAATGTATATTATGATAAACTCACTGCTGAGGCAAATTGGTTAAAAATTTGCTTAGATGCCTAAAACTTTCACGCAGTACTGTATATGCAACATTAGCACTGAAAGCTCAGCAAATTGGTTGTTTTTCTAGCTAAGCTAGACAGAAGGTTAGCTTCTTATTTGTCAGCTTTTTGTTCTAATTTTCCATTCTACCTTAAATCGAACTGCAGTTCTAGCACTTGTACGCCCAAACGTAATTACTGCACAACTCAAGGTGGAATGGGAAATCAAAATAAAAAGGCAACTTTGTTGAATTTCTCAAGTCATTCCTGGATTATGTTGCATTTAATGTACCACAAAAACATTCAGCGCAGTTCATAACAGTGGGTCATAATACAGTTGCATCAGCTCATCAGACAGTAGAGAGTAGTGCCACACAGATCTCAAACCTTTAAAGCCACGGTCCTCAAAAAGCATAGTTTGGACTTTTCACCCTCTCGACTTCCTCAGAAAAAACTGCCCCCTACCAAACGCATGGAAGAAAACAACATCATGAACTATGAAGAAAAAAAAACAACACGCTGAACTAAGACATATGTCTAGTCTATAAGTTTTATAAATGGAAATACAGGGAGCTTCACTCAAAAATCCCCTGAATATTCAGTTGTAACTCCCGTTAGGATGAAGCAATTAAAAAAAAAAAAACCTACATAACTTCACGAATGTGTAATCGATTGCATTACATGCGATGCTGGAAATGAGCTCTGTTTTCTGCCAGACACATTTCAATGCAGCAGTCCACGTTCCTGAATATATCTGCAAACATCAGAGAGGTTAAACGTCATGACAGCTGTCCAGCGCCTACCTCATCGCTCCGATGCAGGGGCATCCTGGCTTGTTCAAAGCTCCATATATATTTTGTTCAGATTGCTTCATCCTACCGAATTATTACAGAATATTCAGGGCCTCTTTCAAGTGAATTTCCCCGTACAAGGTAACTTCATAGTCTGCTTCATGTGGCCAGCCATTTTCAGACAAGCCAGTATTCCAAATGTGGATGTTTTGTAGCACAGACAGACAGTAATCATGTAATGTTGATAGTGATAAATGCTAGTTAGCAGTTTTGCCACACTGTGCTCCATCAATCCAAAAGGTCTCTCTCAAAAATATGTAGTCAGTATACATTTGTTGTATATTACACGGTCTGTGATAGATTACAGACCCTTGGTGACAATCATTATAAGACCCCTCAAAAATGATCTTCCTTATTTTCAAAAAGAGGAAGCAACATGTGATCCTCGTCCCTGCTCTCATCTTATTTTGCGCCAGGGGCTGTGGTAACAGAAGAGATTTAGTGTTCTCCTTCAAGCTGTCAAATCAGCTGTATGATGACATTGCAACAGGAGCAGATTGATGTCCTTTGGAGATTCTTTAAACTTCAAGAAAGTTGTTCTAATTTTACATGTCTCATGTATGGAAAAAATCTCTAGCACCTTTACTTTAAAGAGTATATTATGTTTTTGTAGACCATCTAACCATAAAAACACAGCATATATTATCACATATTGGTTTTGGTTTGCAGCAAAATCTGATGCAGCTCTTTGTCTCTAGCCAGTGATTCTTCTCAACTATTAAAATAAAGGATTTGCCTCTATATTAATATGGACTATTTTCTTCAGGACTGCTCAGGATTCCTCCAGCTAACTCCAGAGAACACAAATATTCATGGACCGCCCGGCCGAGTGTTCATGCAAAGACTTTAGAGTCTTCAAAGTGCTTTGTTGATGGGACAACAGAGACCAGTCAGGTCCCTCATTAGTACTAAAGAATGGGGAGCGTTAAAATGGTGTCTGTGTGGGTGGGTGTTTCATGTTGGACTGTGAGCAGACCAGCTGGTGCCTGTACCCTGATGAGTAACATCAGCATGGGTCAGCGGCGCATGCTGAATACCAATGTGGCCCGACAACTCTTCACACGTTGCACATGCTGTACTGTTCTCATGGTCCCCTGGCTGGTGGAAGGCATCCCAGCTAGATGCCTGTCTCTCTCCACTGTACCGCGGGGGCCTTTTCAACAAGGGTTTGCATTTCAAAGAGCCTGGCTGAGGCTGCAGCTCGGGGAGGACGTGTGCCTGGTGTAACTGAGAGGAAGCAGCACCCAGCCACTGCATTCCATCCGCGTTCACTGCTTCATTTCAGCTGAGGCCAGATCGATGGGGGATGCAAAGGGCCTGTGCTTCACTGATCTTTAGACAAATCCCACTGGAGGCCAAGCACCACTCTCATTAATGCAGCCCAAATAAACCACGTCCGCCCCACAGCCTCTTTTCTCTCTCCTCATCAGCTCTCCCTCTGTCATGCTTTCTCTGCCTCCACTCCCTTCACTTCCTCTTTCCCTCTCTCACTTTCATGTTTCTCGCCATTTCTTTCTCTCCCTCAATTGCACAATTTTCCCCACTTGCTCTTCCTCTGTTGCATTGTCACCCTCTCTCTCTTTCTCTCTCTCTCTCTCCATCTCCCCACAACTCTCTTACGTTTTTCACCATTTCTCTTTCACTTCATTGTGCCCTCTCTGTCGCCCTTCCTCCCTCTATCTCAATCTCTCCATCATTTGAGTCTTTGCTAATGCACTATTTCCTCTGGCCAAGCCACAGGGGAAAAAGTCCCTTGTTAATTATGAGGAAACTAACTCTATACAGTAAATATGCCAATCTCTGAACTGCTAATGGAAGCTGTCAATGCTGAACAGCAGACAAAATGCCAAAGTTCGGCCTTCAGAACAGGGACAGAAGGCAGTCCTCAAATTTGAACCCCTTCAAATAATGTCAGAAATCCAACGTAAATTAAGAAGGTGCTGCGCTGAATGTGAAATGATAACCTTTCCAGACTTGCAGTATCTATGGCATGTCAGGATTCTCAAGCGTTTTAAGATCTGTAAGCAGGTTTTAATTCTCCTCAGGCTGCACTTCAGAGGCTTCACCTGGTCTTTATAGTGACTGAAACAAAAGTATTGATCTTCTCCTGCTCACAAAGCTCCCGATCATACAAGACAACATCCATTTCTACATACTGTAGATCAAGCAATAATGAAAAAAATCACTTTTAAAGCACAAACTGAGTAGTTGCAGTAAAACTGCAATCTAATGAGGGGTTTCATGTCAACCATATACACTGTGAATGGTTAGGGTTTAGCATCTGTAGCACAATAATTAGGCTACTGGTCAAGTTGCACCCTCTCTTGTCTACATAACTGATAATAAAACATATATTTTTATATGCATAACAGTCCTATCATGTCTTTCATCTGAATGGCCTTCATGAAGGGCCTAATATTCTCTGTATTGCTGGAACTTGTTCTCCTTAGATTCCCAGCAGTACACTCTTGCTGGAGTGCTGTATCACTACATTAGCATCACTTTCATCTGCAAAGCCAGCTACCTCAAGCTAAATAAATTCAGAAAGGTGCTTGTCTCCATTCTAACAGAAATGCACTATTCCACAGCCATGAATATGAGGGGATCCTAATTACACAATATTTAGAAGCATATTATGTTCATATTTCGATGGTCATTTGCAGGGCAGAGAGAGAGTCTTATTTAAATAAGAGTGCTGTTACTGTAGTCATAATTCACAGAGATGTGGACTGAAAGACTTGGATTTTTTATTCAGAACCTAACGTAGTATAGTTAACAAGCTTAGCTATCATAGCTAACAAGCTTGGCCATGTTTATTCTCATTGCCTAGCAACCAGAAAAATTTGGCTGCCAGATAGTCATGGGAAATTTTGCCCTAAAATTCCATGCTCCCAAAAATCATCAGAAATTATTATTATCAACATTCTTTTGTCATTATTGCTTTGAATTTTTTTTTTTATGTGCAGTTATACACCTTTGTGTATAATATTTTGTCTGCCATGGTGAGCCATGCACCGTGGATTCAGTAATTTATCTGGAAGGGTAATAAATTGATGTAATGATGTAATAAATTGATGTAATACATCACTGTATAATACTAACATGCTTAGTATCAAAGCTACATTCTGTAATGTTTTGTTAAAATTGAAAGTAGCTGCAAAGAGTCAAAAAGAGGGTTGGGTTTGATGTTGAGGTCCCAAATGTAACATTTTGTAACTTTTAGAAATTTTGTAATTTTTGTCATTTATTCTGATTTGGCTAATTAAATACTTTACTAGAAATTATTTTGATTGCTATGATTTAATCACGCCTCGATCTGTGTAAAGAGAGTAGCAGTGATTCTTTATTTTCCACCTCTGGTCATTTGCCCAAAAGCTCAGCTTAGCTTAACCCAGAAGAAGTGTCCCCGCAGCCCTTCACTGTGTCACTGCTGTCATTTTACTGTTTTTAAACTGACTCTATTCCCCTATTGCTGTATGTGTACAGAGTCAAGCCCTGCTGTCAGACATGTCTTTGAGTGAGTATCTGCCTTCACAACCTCGCTGTGCATTCAGCCTTTTCAGGTGAGAGACAGAAAGACATGATCAGACGTTCCAGAGGAGTTGACTGACAGGCCTCGCCTGTGCAGGTTGATGGAGGATGAAAGCTCAGTATATTGTTATAGTTATTGTTGTTTTCTTACACACTCTTAAAACCAAAGGCATCCATTTATATATTAATGCATTTTTAGTACCACAACACATTCAACACAAATTCTGTACAAATTTAAACAATAATATTTTTATTATATAGATTATCTACTGTTGGACTGAATATTTGAAGCTAATTATTACAGCACACATATTTTACAAAACACTTATATTCTGATACTCAGATATGAGGTGGTTTTGCGAGAATGAGCAGCTTTCTATGGCATCATGCAACTAACTCATTTTGGCAGCTTTACTTTAAGCCTAAATCTGATTTGCAATACACATTTTTTAGACTTAAGTACATAATGATTCATTACAATGGTTGTTCCACAATGAATTCAATTTACCTAGGAGGGGTAAAAATTTACTGGACTCTCACCACACAGCAGCCAGTATAGACAGCACACTGGTTTGTAAAAATACCACTAAAAGAACTCTCAGACTCTAAACAGCCTACACACTGCTTGCTGTGGATGCTGTAACGCTCGGAAAGCCATGAAGCACAAACTGATTTTATGGTTCTTTAAATAGTGAGATTTTGCTTATCATTTTCACCATGGCAAATCCTCCTTCCATTTGAAGAGCTACTTCGCCATGGTCCTGACAGCAGTGACAGAAGTAGAGCGTGTCCTTCAGTCTTTCTGGGCAGTGCTGTGCTAGGATGGGCTGAGTGAGAGCTTGGGCACAGGCTCAGAGACGGCAGAGAGACAAGAAAACGTACAGTCAGCCTCTCTCTGTTCCACCACACGGCAATATGGAGCAGTACAAACACAGGCAGGGCAGCGGTCCAGGGAGATCCCCTGTCTCTCTCTTACACGCATTCATTCACACGCATGCACACAGGTGCAAACATAATCGCTTATACGGTTTGCACACAATAATGATGAAGTGGTCACAAATGCTTTTTTCTCGTTCTCTTGCTCTCTCTATCAATGTAATTAAATTCACACACACACACACACACACACACACACGCACACACACACATATATATATATATATATATATATATATATATATATATATTCACCCACAAGTGCTTTCCTTCATTGCTACAGTTGCAGAGTTTCTCTTCTGTCCCAGGCAACTTAATTATTTTAAGTCATTTGATGAACAAATGCAACTTTTGACTCTGTATTTTCCTACCCAATTGGAATACCTGACCTATCTTGAGAAGGTCTTAGCTGAGTAGTAAATACTACTATTCTATTACTAAGCTGAGTAGTAAAATACAGCGTTCAGCACAACATTTTCAGCGAATGGCCTTGGGTTATTTTTAGTGGGTTTTTTGGTATAAGGCACTATAGCTCTAATGCCCAGAGGCACCACAGGATCTTAGTCTGACCCTGTGATAAAGAATAAAATACACATTGTCACATGCTTTCCAAAATAAATTGTGAAATGGCATATAGTTTGTGTGACAGGGCTGTCCAAGGACTAAAGTTCATACACTCTCATAGCTGTTAACTATTTGGAATTCAGTGAAGTGAACTGGAAATGCAGTGTTGTGTTTTTCTTTTTAGACTGAATGGGACGTTTTGCATTCTATAAAGCTTGTCCAACCTAGCAACAGTTGCTATGAAAGAACAAATTTGAGGGCAGAGCATCGATATGTCAATTAAATTCAGATTACCCTAGCTTTATTGGTTTTACTCAGTAAAACAGTGCCAAAGCACAATAAAGTGTTAATAGACACAGTAGAAGTGATATCAGTCTTACTGTTGATAGCATTTCAACATCATTCTCTCTTTCTCTTTCATCCCTCTCCTCAATTATATTAATAACTTTCACTCTCACCCAACCTGTCCATATCAGTCTCTCACTTCTCTACATCTACTCACTTCATTTCTGCACCATTCAGATTCCATCTACCTCTCTCTCCAACTTTTCTGCTTCCTCTCTTGTCCTCTCTCTGTCCGTAGCCCTCTCAAGTGAAGGGAGAGAGAAGGACGAGTGCAGCTCTAATCTGCTGTGAAATTAGGGCAAGACTGAGGACTCTGCAGCACTGCTGCTCCTATTTTAACTCTCACTGGATCCCACTGCCCTTTGAACCTAAGCGCATGTGGGGAAGGCCCAAGGGGGGCCCAAGACCCAGGAAAATTAGCTGCAGATGTACAAATTAAATTAAATTGAGAAGCTCTTATATATGCAAATGCAAAAATGATTATATGAATGAAATAGAGCTGGAATAGCAGCAGTGCTTCTATGGGAGGGAGGGAACTTCAAAAATAATTTAACCCAAGACCATGATCCGTCCCTGCACGACAAAAACAGCACATACCAGCATGGCTGATCACCAGCAAAACCAGCATATATTATGCTCTTTTCTGTTTTGGATGCTGACCCTGTTGGGTGGCCACCTAAACCAGCACCAGTCCTGCACTAGGCCAGCATAAACCAGTATCAACAATCTTAGACCAGCATAGAATACAAAAATGTTCAATAGCTATGTCTGAACATACCTCACAAATACACTAGTTTAAAAAAATAGATTAAAGATTATTAAAAACAACATCAATTAAAGAAAAGCCTGTAAAAGTACTATGCGGACTATATGGCTTTTAATCAACTAGGAGAGAGGACTGTAGTCAAAAGTGTGGGTGAAAATCAAGCAGCATCCAGAACACAACAATGATAACCATCTGAGACCTAGAGCACAGGCTGGGTGAGCAGACAGCAGGCAGACAGCATCACCTCCACCACTGCCTCTCAGGTGGCCTTCTGCTTCACTTCATCAGGGTCATCAAGGTCTTGTGTAGACACCGAGATAAGAACAGGCTAATGACACTGTCTTAGCAAGATCTGGAAACCAAACACACCTAGTTGGGTTTTAAAATCATCCCATAATTTTCTGGTGTTGTTCTTTTTCTAAGGTTTCTAAGGAAGGTGAGCAACAGTCACTCAAGCAAACATCTCCACGGTAACCTGGACTTTGCACAGACAAGCAGGCAGACTTTGACAGTGTCACAGGTGAAACAAACTGTGTCAGTCTTCATTACACCTACCTACATACACCCTTCCAGATACAGGCAGCAGGAGTACGACCGGAATCCAGTCTCATCGAAGAAGGGCTGTGAAATGGTGCGGTTCTAGCACGCACTACACCCTCAGTTTGTTTTTCTACAACAAAGAGAGGGTGAGCAACGAACAGTATAATAATATGCAAATAGCTGATGCCAGGAGCCAATGATGAAAGATGTTACATTTTACTTAACAAGGCTACACTGACTAAACAAACACTTATCCAGTAAATCTGTATTTCACTAACTGTATTTCCATAAAACAACCCAACTGACCCAGTTTAATGCATTTGTTCAACAGCCCATATAATGAAAAACAGAACTGTACTTGCTTTTTTAATTAAAAAAAGAGTTTCAAGTAAAATGTAGGCATTGTAGGCCTTTTGGAAGTAATGAGAGAAAACTGATTAAAAACCAAGAACAGAACGATTTCATTTTTTGAAGTAATAGTTCTGATAGCGGAGGATGACTATGATTATCCTATGCAGCAAACATCCATCTAATTATACCTCACTCTCAAAGCAAAACAGCATTTGTATTGCTTTGTGACTGATTCTGGTACCGTCTCTGATGTTTGGGGTTTATTGTTTAGTTTACACCAAAAAGACCACCCAACAAAAAACAGAAAAACATCCTGACAAACTACCGTTCCTACACTGATGCTGGATTTAGTTAAGAAGTTCTACTGAAGTTACTCTGCTTATGACCTGCTACTTTTTCTTCTATGTCTCTTCCATATAATACTCTATGGCTGTTTTCTGGATGTCTGCTAATGTAGGGAAAAGGACCAAACGGATCTAGCAAGTAGGTCTTCGTCATGCAAATCCATAAATGAAATGTCTGCGCCCCTTTATTTCTAATGCATCTTTGGTCATTTTATTCTGGAGTCAGGCCTGGTGACCCTCCATAGACTCTCTCTGACTCATCTCAGAATATTTGAGTTTATACAAAACTGCCACTCAACACAAGAAAAAAAGCAGCTTTTATATACTTCTGCAGAAGTTCATTTTGTGAATTTACGGTGCTGAAAATGCATAGCCGCAGTCGTGAATAACACCAAAGTATGACTGGCAGCTGATGACGGTCTGACTTGAAACAAAACGACACAAAGAGATTGCAAATTAGTTTGTCTCTTTCAGTGCTTCTCTCTCGCTTTCTTTCTTTCATCTTACACTCCCACTCTGCTTCTCAACCTTTCCATTCTTTATTAAAAGCCTTTTTTCTCCTCTCTTTCCCTGTGCCTCTCTCACCATCACTCTCTCTTATTGCTCGTCTCTGATAGTAGTATAACATTATCATAGACGAACAAAACTCCATGCTAACACAGATGCACATGAGCACACTTTTTCTTTCTCTGTCTCTCTCCTCCTCTCGCTCTCTGATTACATTGTCAGGGCTCTATTTCAGCTCCATGACAGTGGCTAGTTGTGTGCCGTGGGCTTTGTTTTGTTTTAGATTGCTCAGTAAGCCTCCTCGGCAGGTCACAGATGAAGCTCCTCCATTACTGTCCCCAGCATCAGCGCACACACCACGACAGACGACGCAGTGCCGGATCTCTGCTCAGCCTGAGGCACAGCAACAGGAAAAAGATGTCACAAAATAAGCCAAAACATATAAACACGCTCCTTAAAATATTAATTTCTAAACTGGCCCCCTAGAAAATAGTCCAAACATAAAACTAAAAATGAGTAATGAATGCTTCCCCTCCCTAAACAGCAGTTCAGTATGATTATGTATTATTAATCTTCAGACGTACTACTCTGTAACTACTGTAAATTTTTCGGTAGCTACTACAAAACACAAAGGTATACTTTATGTCCAAAATTGCCAATAGAATGAAATGTTCTGAAGCAGCTACACATGAGCTTAAAATCATGTGTAGCAGTACAACAAAAATTAGTCAGACTTATTCTTCTGAACTGCTCCAACCAACCTTTGGGATGAGTTAGACAAGCATTTTCGATCCATCATCCAACATCACTACCTGACCTCACTAACACTCTTGTGCCTGAATGCAATCAAACCCTCACAGCAGGGCTCCAACATCTAGTGTAAAGTATTGGCTGTTGCTGTAGCAAAGCAGGGTCAAACTCACCATTAATACCTTTCATCTAGGTGTCTACAAACCTTTGGACATACAACATATTTATTGTCCTTGCTTTGAGCACATTTGAAGCTGTTGGACTGTGAAGTGGTCAGGGATGAGGTACAATAGGCCACTGGCATTGTGAAAAAACACAATGAGGTGAAACAGATGCCTGTGGGGCCTCAGCAAGGTCTGCTTTCCACTGCTACAGCACGCGCTACACGACTCCTCACACTGAAACCTGAACACCATCCAGAACCATCTAAATATCTCACATGCACTCTCTTTCTCTCTCTCCCTCTCTGTGTAGTAGGTAGAAGATGTCTGAATGGAAAGCTCCTGCATAAGCAAATACCTGTGAGGAGATCCTTGGCTGGAGATTTCTATCTCAGACATCTTGAGCCCCATGGTAATATCTGTTTAACATTAGTGTTAGTTGAATTACACATAGACACACAAGCAGAGCAGATAAGACACAGCTTCATTTGATTTGTTCAGGGATTCCATGTCTTGATTTTATTCAAGTATAAATAAAGCAAGATGCATGGAGGTTATGAGAACAGACAATTACAGTGCTTCTTGCATTATCCCCCTGACAAAAAATAACAGGTGCTAATTTTCACAGTTCTCTTAACAAAAGATTCAGTGTATCTCACTGATTTTGCACTAGTACTCCAAAATAGGCCAGCATACTTCACACTGGTAAAGCACTAATGGATCAACCAGTATAGTTCAATAAAGTAATCTGTGAATAATTCATCTGGCCAAATTATACATGATAAAATAATAAATTATTTTTTCAAATTATCAGAAACACATGATTAAAAATAAAGTATACTCTTGTACAAGGTATTTTCAAAAAACAGTTCTTTAGAGAACAATTCACTGAAACTTTCTATAGTTTTGATATAGGGAATCAAAAGTGATTCCTCTATGGCATCACTGCAGAGAACCCTTTTCAGTATTTTTATTTTGAAGAGTGTAGGCCAGATTGAAAAGTTAGAGATGTCAGCGTTACACAGCAGCGTTAAACTCAATAACAATAACAACACAGAACATGACTGTATCCATTATCTGATTTTGCTGTTATATCACTGCGAGTATTTGAACAAGAGCACTGCGGAAGCTCTGACAATTCACTTGACAATTATTGGTTAAACCTACTGAAGCATCATGAACTTCACTGGTAATCACTAGTACTACTCTAGTAAAACTAATGCAGCTCAAACAGGGCTTAAGTGTTTAATGCAATGTGTGACATTTACTAAAAAAAGTTGAGTTGTTTTCAAAGACTGACGATGGCCCTTGATGTTGGTGGACTATTTCTGCAAAACTCCAGCTGACATTTGTGGTGGTTGGAGCAGGCTCCATGGGGCGGGGTGATGGTGTGCAGGCCAGGCCGGTGTTCGGTCCTGCTGGGCATGGCGCGGCTGTGAGGGGGCAGCATCGGCTTTGTTTAAAAGGTCGCGGCAGTGGCTGAGCCGGCTGACCCACAGCTGCTTGTGTGTACACTGCAGCTAAAAATACAGCCAAGCCAGGAACGGCAAACATGCATGCAGGCTCTCTCTCTCTCTTTCCGCTTGCTGTGGAGGTGAGTGAGCATCTCTCTCTCTCTCTGTGTTTGAGAATCAATCACTGGACCACCAACAATCAGACAGATAGAGGGGATGTGAGGAGAAAGCAAGACAAAGCAAGAGAGAGAAAGAGAGAGCAAGAGACAGCAGGAGAGAGAGAGAGAGAAAGAGAGAGAGAGAGATTAAAATAAAAAGAGAAGAATAAAATTGGAAGAGAGAGAAGGAAAGAAATTAAAAGAGAAAGAGGAGAGAAAAGGATATGGATGGAGAAGAAGATGGATGGGAGAAAGAGAGAAAAATAAAAAGACAGATAAAAGAGGAGGAAAAAAGGGAAGAGAGAGAATGAGAAAATAAAAAGGAGAGGAAAAGAGGGATGAGGAGAGAGATAGAGACAAAGATAGAGAGAGATTATGTTTTTGTTCTTCCATTTGTGTGGCATTTATATCATTGCCCTTTCACTGTAATATCTTTTAAGATGAGTGAGTATGTTTTAGTTATAAACTTCTGCCTCATTTAATAATGTAAGGAAATTTGCATTGTACATTTTTAATCTGTTCACATACTACAACAAATACAAGCATTATTAAGCAGTAAATAAGAGATAGACATGATGTTCAGATCAGTATGAATGGAAAATCTTCTGGATAATAACACTCAATCAGCACTTTATTAATGTGGGCTCTGCTGGATGTAATAAAGCAGACACAGTAATAAATGTAGCTTGATTGGTCGCATCTGGGTTATTTAGATCTGATTAGTTTATAGCTGTAGTCCTAGTGCAGACAGGTATCCATGGTAACGGTGGAAGCAGAGATAACACTGAAAAAAGTGCACATAGTTTCCACATAAATAAAATATTTTACATCAACACAGTGCAGTCTTTCAGTTTATTTATTTCTGGCCAGAATCGTGTTGATGTACCATATTTTATTGTACATGATATACACACTTAAATACAAACCTCAATTCCAAGAAATTTGAAACAGTATGTGAAAAGCTAATAAAAGCAGAAATTTGTTTGACCTTTTGAATATACAATCATGAATATACAATGTGATGCCTGGAACTTAATCGGCTATATAACAGTTTTGGCCGATTTTCAGCCCAAAATATGCTATCAGCGATCAGCTAATATCTCTCTAACTTAGCCGATCCTGAGAGCTGATCAGCGACATAAAGTGTATGAAAGAGCCATTTTTCTCCTGAGGTTCCAAAATGCAACTGCTTCACCATTTAAGGTGGATTAGGAAAATTCAAACAAGAAGCTGGAAAACAGAAAGCCAACTTCAGCCTCATTATATCTATTTCACTAATAAAAAACATTGCTTCTGAAGTATATTATTACATATTTGGCTTGCACTAACTTCATGACCTATGGCTTTGTCAGGGACCGAAACTAAAAATAAGACCTACAGAACTACAAAAGCCATCATATGGCAGCCCTTTTAGCCTTTTCCGTACATTTACAAACCCATCTGTGAAGCAGGGGGACTATTTTGTCCATTAGCTGTGCTCTGATTATTTTGATGGTTGTGCTAGGCTGTGGTGCCAGAATGTAACTGTTGCACCATTTAAGGTTAAACATGAAAATTTAAACAAGAATCTGGTGTAAAGCTGACTACAGCTTTATTGACAACTGAAAGGCACAGGAGACTGCACTGTTTTGCCTGACAGCTGGGCAACTAACTTATTTTTTTGCTGTTTCACAGAACCAGTAAGTCAGTATTGTTTTGTCTCATTTGTGGTTAGCTTTGCAGTGGCAACTGCAGTGGGTCTACTAACCCACAAACTAGTTAACGTAACTCGCTGTGGTGTTGTTCGCTCTAATGTTATATTATGACATTTGTTTGTACAACCTTTGTGAAGGGTTTTATGGCCATGAAGATGTACAAAAGCGTTGCTTGCTTTGACAGTGCACGTCCATTTGTGCTTCATAATGGGACAAAAATTTTCAATAAGAAACAGGTCTGGACCGCGGACGGGCCAGTCTAGCACGACACTCTCTGGTATCACAGGCATTCATATGTGGCTTGGCATTGTCATGGTAAAATAAACATGGGTGTCCCTGAAAAAGACACAAAAGTCATCTGGAAGGCAGCATATGCTGTGCTCCAATATGTTTAAATGTCTGTTAGCATTAACGATGACTTCACAGATGTGCAAGTTACCCATGCAATGGGCATTAATACAGCCCACACCATGACAGACCCTGGCTTTTTAACATTATGCTGGTAACAGTCTGGATGGTCCTTTTCTGGATAGTTGAAGACTATAGGGATTTTGGCTTTGTCTTTATGAACAGACATTGCTCTGGATTCCCTGAATCTTTTGATGATATTATGCACCATAGAAGGCGACATACCTAATCCTTGCAATTACTGATTGATTTTTCGCTGACACATCTTTGGCAAAGTGGAGAGCCTAAAACCATTCACATAGAATAAGCATTTCCTTGATGCTCCTTTTGTACCCAAGCATGATTGCATCACCTGTTGTTTTTTGAACATTTCACAATGTCCTAAGTTTTAAATTGCCCCTGTCACAACCTCTTTGCAGGCATCAATTTCAGTGTGAATGTATATGGGCAAAACTGTGACATAGATAAAGAGACTAAATATCTTTATATCTAAATATCCAAATGTCTTTTCATTTAAAACAGATCAAATTGGATTCAGAAATCTCTGCCTTCTGTTTGAACTTCTCGTGCAATTATTTATAATTGATGTTTATACATTCAACACTTTACATTTTTCAGTGCATTGGACTGATCCTAACTGTGTGCTTGTGCATGTTTATGGCAGTATAATATTAACCAGAGCAATAGATGTTTAAAAAAAAAAAAACAGGGCTTCGGCAGGGTGATGAAAGCCAGAGGAAAGCTCGTAAGGTGTAATTCACTGTTATGCACACATATTATTAATGCTCTCCTTCTTCTCTAAATTCTACATAGACTCTTCCTGCATGTCACACACACAAAGATACATGACCCCCTCCCCTCCCCTCCCCCCACACACACCTGTTTAAAGTCATTTCGAGGCTGTTATTAGGCTGTATTGTAGGCCAGGGAGAGCAGGGCCACAAGCCAAAGGAGTGGGAAAAGCTTCAAGATGACAAATCGTCCTTCAAGGGCTCATGGATCCAATGTCTACTGGTTACACCAATAGGTCTCACAATCAATATGACATCAAGATAAAGTGGCTCTAATAATAGGAAGGCAAACATCAGGTAGAGTGGAGAAGAAGAAGCAGGTCAGAACAGTGTGGCAGGATCAGCTTCCATATTAAAGCACAGCTCAGAGTAAACATACATCCACCCAGTACACACATGACCAGGAAACTGAAACTGAAACTGAAGCATTTGCTTATTACTGTCACCATCATCAAATGGTTCAAATATAAAGCCATTCAGAGTCGTCTGAAACGTTCCACAGTAGAGTCACTCACTGAGTCAGAATTGTTCACAGTTTTGGTGATAGGAACCAGACATCTGAAGTGTCTCTAAGGGCAACCTAACAGAAAGCTATTACATGAAACATTTATAAACACACAGCCTGATGTTCCAGATATTGTTTTGTGACACATTTTGGGCTTAAAATGTAGTTTTTTTTTTAATCCATTCATGGTGGATTAAGTATTTTTATGGTAGGGCAACTTATTACCCAAAGAAAGCTTTTTTTCTCAGATTTATCACCGTTCCGCCATCAGAATCATCATTTGAACCTTATTTGCTGATAAGGTACTTTTTGTTTGTTATATATGCTCATATCTGATGCAACCAAAATCAATAAAACACCAACCAGTATTTCTGTAGGCTGTCTCCATGTCCTGCCATATGTCAGGCAAATCCAATAAAATACCTATTTCAGTGTTTGTGAGAGATGCAGAAGGAGCCAATGAAGCGCTGCCTGTGATTCCACAGCAAAAAAATGTCTGAACATGTCTATGTCTAACAATGTAGTTGGCAAAAAAAGCTCACTGTCATATAATTTTGTTCACTCTAGCCAAACCAGCGTGACTCGTGTGTGCAGCTCCAAAAATCACATTAGTTTGGTGAGTGTGAGGTTTCTGGGTAAGGAGCAGACACAGTGTGTGGACACACACTGCTTCTTTAGTGGTGTGAGTTTCAGTGGGTGGCCAACTGTGCAGACAAGCTTCCCTAAAGCAGTAATTTATTTGTAAAATCATGACTTTGTATTGTAACATTGTATGTTTCATAGTTAATCTTGATTTCTGGTCATTTTCATTTCTATTTTTACAGTTTCCCTCAAATCATGCAGTGTATTTTTAAGAGCCAGTCAGAATAAATCTGATACATGTAAGATGTCCAACTACTGCTTGTTCTCCCATGAAATACATTTTTGGTTGAACAAGAAAATGAAATAAACATGTTAACATTATGGCAGTTCTTACCGCATGATTGCTCAGATGCATACTGTAATATTTTATGGGGCTTACATTTACAGTTCTATGTATTTAGTTAATTAAGTTAGTGTAGGCTTTAAACAATTTTTATTGTTTTATATGCTTTTTCGCTCATGCCCACATACTGAAAAGCTCCACCCCTAATGTGTGCCCTTTCAATACTGTCAGTGACTCATGTCACTTATCTGTTTTATATAAAATGATATAAATATATTTTTAAATGTTTTGAAGTTACAGTTTTTGAGCTTCATTTTTCTTACAAATGCTACTGACTATTAAATTAAGTTACTTACTTTTGCAGCCTATACTGCCTAAAGCTGTGAGTGTAAGAGCTGCATTCTTGTAAATTTTCACACCACAAACTTAAATTTATAGTAAATTAACTTCTCCACCAAATATTGGATAGTATCCCTGATTAATAATAATCAGTATCAATATCGGACCTGAAAAACATATAAGTCGACATCAAACCACTCTGACTCAATCCGTTTAAAATTCTATTTAAAATGAAATGTTGCAGAAATTATCTTAACTCCACAAATTTTTTGGTACGTCTGCCTAGTCCAGTGGTTGATAAACAAACAAAATCATTCAGTGCTTTGATGTGAAATAATTCTTTTGTAGAGAAACTTACTGACTCCAGTTTCCTTTCAATGATGTTGATGTGAACCAGGGGACCCAATGTATAGATTGCAAATAGAGCCATTTTATTTACTATCCAAAACCACCAGCGAACCTACACATGTCTGAAAAAATCTGTTTTCTTTGGGGACTAGTTTACCTAGAACCCTCTTCATTTATTCCAACACCATGAATTGATTAAAATGTTTTAACCCATAACCTCGTCACATGACTACCAAAAAACAATGTCTCAGACTCAATGGCTCCTATCACCACCACTGTGAACAATTCTGAGTCGGTAAGCTTCTCTCCAGAATGAAGCATTTCACACTAAACCACCTGTAAGGGTCTGCATTTAGACCCACACTTCAGTTTCACACAAAAGTTTCAAACTGAAGATTGTAATTTTAGTATCATAGTGACTGAATAGTTGGCATAGCCATGCTAAATTTTTCTCTATGTTCACTTTGCATTCATTTCAAATTATATTTAAATTTGTGCACAAAGACAAACTGTTAGAACAGAGTTAATCTTAACATAGTGGCAAATTTTAAATATGACATTTACAACCTGCAGAGTTTTGATTAGCTCTGGGGGCCAGATTCACCAATGTGACTTAATAACGTATATTTTCTTAAATGCGTTTTTTTTTGTTGTTGTCTTATTAGGTTTAGTAAATGTTTTTCAAATGTTTTCCTTACAGTAGCCTCACACTTGTCTTAGACTGTAAGGGCTAACAAGGTAAAGTAACTTCTAATGTGTTTCACAAAATATAACTGTTAAAACAGACCAAAGAGGACTTTTCCCATTGGCTAATTCTTACACTATTACTTCTAGTTTGCCAAAATTGTCTGACTGATTGTTTTAATTTTGCTGTGCTCATGCTCTGTGCAGATTAAACTGAATGTGTTTAACACAAATAATTTTAATTCAAACAAAAAAACTACAAACTGTTTGATGTGACATGATACTGATAGGCTACAGGACAAAAAAATCTAAAGCGTATATAAGAACACAATTAAAACAGTTAATAGTTAAGAGTTTTTCTATTGTCAAAAACCTCTCAGTGTTTGTCTAATAATACTCCATAAGTTCAGTAGCACAGCAAATTAAACTGGAAACTCAATGTTATATAAAGGTCCAATGTGAATAATTTATGTGTTGCTTTTTAATAACATTACAAATAAAACTGAAGATTCAAAAGGTGCAAAACCAATAAAGTCAATACTTAAAATAAGACAAAAAAGTTCTATTTTTATTTCACTTCAGTTAACTTTTGAGTGATGACGATGGTCAGCTAAAGTGTCCTCATTTGCTACTTGCAATGCTTAGTTACTTTTTCAAAGATGACACCCTTTTCATTCTGTACGCACCACACATTAATTAAAATCACTCATTCATAAATCCACTCTCTTTGCTTTGATGTGCTTGAGTTGCAGGCAGGAAAGGGCATGTGAGAGATTTGCATGTGATTTGCATGAGAGCAGCAGAGAGTGAAGCAGGCTGAGATTACGGAGGAGACGGAGTTCTGTGAGCAGGCCGGAGCGCTCTTAGACAGCAGCTGACACTGTGCAAGCAGAGAAGTGCCGAGCTGCTGTTAGAGAGAAAGAAACGAATACAGAGAGAAAAGCGCAACTCTCATCCACACATCCCAGGTCACATTCCTCCACTCAATTCACTCTCTACACTCTCTCTCTACAAACTCTCTCTGCATATTTTCATATTCAAACGAGGAGAGGAGGTGCAGGGACTTTCACACAGCGACAACCGCCTGAGTTTAAATCAGAGAATATGAGAGAGAGAGAGAGAGAGAGAGAGAGAGAGAGAGAGAGAATGAAGAGATAGATAGATACACACACACACACACACATACACACACACACACAGATACACACACATACACACTGTGGCTCGGTAATGCAGGAAACGAGGAGCGTGTGCAGAGAAGATCTGAAACCATAAACAAATGCATCATGCTGGAACTGCAGACTACCAGCTAACAGAGCTAAACAGATCATCCTGTTTACTTTATATAAACCACACCAGCTTCTTCACACGCAGCATTACAGCACTACAGCACTGCAGCACCTGACTGTCACACAGACAGGACAGGACAGTGTTAAAGTGAGGGAGAGACAAACAATAATCAGGCCATGTTTCTCACCCTCACTTCTTAGCACTTTTACACACCTGTACTGGAGGGAGAGGCAGAGAGTCGTGAGGTTGCAGTGATGCGTGCGTGTATGTGTGAGGGTGCACTCTCCCCTCCCTCGTGTTTAGTGAGCAAGCATGGCATCATTGCACGAGTAATGAGGCAGTCAGCCGGCAGCCACAGCAGCCAGCAAAGCAGTCAGCATTCATTATCTGCCTATCTGTTAGAACTACAACACACTCAGTCCCATAAACATGCTGCTATGCCACACAATTAAAACTATCATTCTAACTTTATCATTAGCTTTAGAGTACTTCAAGGTTGTGCTGCACTTAAAGAAACTTTAACTGGTTTAAAAATATAGGTAGCTAGTGTATTAATAGCTGATGTAGTCAATAAATTTCAAGTAATTGTTTAGGATCACTTTCTCACTGTGAATTCACCAGTTAAAGCAAGAGAATTCAAGTTTGAGATGCTGATGTCTCGGATCACTACCATTTCGGATCGCTACCATAAATTTCCTGTTCCACCTTAAATGGTGCAGCAGTTATGTTCTGGTATCTGAGGTTGCCTCACCATTTATGGTGGAATGGGAAATCGATCATGAAGCTGACGATTAGAAAGCTGAGTTCAGCTTCATATCACCAAAGAATTCTTGGTGGCGATAATAAATAACTGCCCCCCTCTTTGAAGGCATATGATGCTCTAAATGTATTTAAGCAGTGAGAAGCTGAACTTTCCCTTCCTCTGCTGTCACTGCAGATGGGAAGGGTCACCTACAGAGCAGCGCTAGTAGCTGAAGGGATGTAGTTTTTTTGTTTGTGCTCTTTTTTATTTGGGGGCTCGTTTGATTGATTCAGTCTCCTTTGGAAAATGTCAGTGTGATGTACCATTATTGTTACAGTATGGAGACACAGCAGGAAAACACGTCCTGATTTTTTTTCAGGCTATTTTAAATATGATTCACCTGTCCTGTCATGTGACACACAAGTGCGATCACCACAGCCGGATGCGGCATATTGGAAATGGCCGGAAAACCTTGTCTTATCTGTTTACATAAAAGTCGCTGACAACAACTGATGACGTATACGGTTCTTGAAGGATTCTCCCATTTCATAGGCCGAAAATTTCAACCACTACCCCTTCTAACTCAGTTTCAAGGGGGAGGATTACACTTGAAAACAAGAGGTAGGGGTAAAAATAAGAAATGGGATTGGGCCTATGTCTCAAAGCTCTCACAGACCACTGATGTCAAAATACGCAGGACTTTGACATTTTTTTCACTTATTCTTTTTAAGGTGTGTTATTTGGTAACTGTCGACAATTCAAAAACACTATGAAATTAAAATAGAAATTGTGAAGTCAGTGAGGAACGGATGATGGCAATTTCTCACAGCTCCTTGTCTAAAAGGTTAAAGTACATTCATATATGGTTGGCAGCCTTGTCAAATTATGTTTTGTCAAGTAAAAGTAAGTTAACATCTTTACAGAGCACACAATTTTTAATGTGCAATTTGTGTTTATTTAATAAAAAACATACCAGAAAACCAAACACCATTCGTCTTGTCATCATTTTTCAAAACGAGTAAAATTCATAATTTGAGTATGCAATGTATAAATTCCCCATCCACAATGCTGTGGTATATCATTCTAAGCTAAGCTGCAACTCAGCAATCGGTATTTAGGAAAGCTGTGATGGACTGGCGGCCTGTCCAGGGTCTATCCTGCCTTCTGCCCAGTGAGCATAGTACGAATAGGCTCCAGCAACCCCTGCGACCCAGGTGGACAAGCACCTTAGATAATGTCTGTGTGTGCATCTGTGTAATTAGGAAAGGGGCTTAGTTTCCCAAACTAAGCCAATCAGAAATACTACCTCAACTCAAGTTGCCCACCCACTCAGATATTTCATCCCACCACCAACAAGTAGAGGGTGATGTGGTTCTATACCAACATATGACTATAGTACCTGACCACTGACTGATTAAAACTAGCAGAATAATCAAGCTAATTGTTACAGTGCACGTGAATTAAAAAGGCCAAAAACATTGTTTAAAACTGAGGTGGCAGGAAAATCTTGTTGCTTTAGATTCTTGTTAGAACTGTAGGAATACTATATAAAACCTAAACTTTAGATGATATATTAAATAGATAATATTAAAACCGGCTGCACAAATCTACACATTGCACAACCTGACTAAAAAAGCATATCCTTCAAAAAAGTGTGGAAATTTGTTAACATGAAACCAGTTGATTTTAATTAATGTTCTTGGTGTATTTATATCCAGTTAATATTTCAGCTCAGTTTAGTCATTCTGTAAACATTTACACAGCTTTCAAATTTTGCATGGCTGCATAAGTTATTAGTTTTTGCTTGATTTGTTTCATTAAAGTCCATGGACATGACTGAACATGCCCTAAGTGAGCTGGTGTGGAATGACCCATATTTTGTTTCATAGCAGTGAATAATTTACAATAGTGACAGAGTAATAAATCTTAAGAATAATAATAAGCCTGCAGTTCAAGGAGATAACATGGTTCATCTGATCAGCCAGCTTCACAGCTTTCTGGTTTTGCACATATAAGGAGCAGAACAAGTTCCTGACAAGCAACTGCAACTCCCAGAGATAACAGTGCACCCATACAAACGCATACAGCCCTATTCCCACTGCACAACACAGCACAAATAAATATGCATCACCAGCAGAGTCTGTCACAAAGCCTTACATGAAAAAGCATGCACATCTCTACGGGACACACGTGTCTTTCACCACAGAAAATACAAACACAGCAATATCACACTGCTCTGATGATCAGTCAACATTTTAAAAAATACCTGCTTAACCATATCGCTAGCATTAAACTTGTGAACAGAAGCTCAGCGCTAAATAATCTGCACTGATTTAGTTGTAATGATATGTGTACTAGGGGCCTGATATATTACAGGTTGATATAGAACACACTGCAGAGTCATAAGCTCCGTCACACTCAGCATGGGCTCTATCTTGTCAGCAGTCCGAAGGGACTGACAAAGGAAAAAATGGGTGTGAGAAAAATAATTGTTGAACATATGGGTTTCTAGCGCACTGCTGGACGGTTTTCAGTGAGAAATCATCTGCTAGGGAGAAAGAAGCAAAATGAGGAGAACACAGAAATATAGACACTATGATCTCTTTCTGATCACAGAGCTACTGTGGATATATTTGGAGCTGTACTCTCAACCTAACAGTGACACTGACATGTAAAAAAACAGCAGCACCACTGTGTCTCATACACTGATACTACTGACACACACACTACCATGTTACTACCTTGATAGTAAAAGGTCAGACCCCCTTTTGCCTTCAGAACTGCCTTAATTCTTCGTGACATACTTTAAACAAGTATAATTACTGTTGCCTTTCTATCATCTCAAACCAGTCTGCCCATTCTCCTCTGACCTTTCACATCAACAAGGCATTTTCATCCACACAACTGCTGCTCACTGGATATTTTCTCTTTTTCGGACCGTTCTCTGTAAACCCTAGAGATGGTTGCTCGTGAAAATCCCAGTAGATCAGCAGTTTCTGACATACTCAGACTCAGACTCAGACAGACAAAGTCACTTAAATCACCTTTCTTCCAGATTCTGATGCTCAGTCTGCACTTCAGCAAGTTGTCTTGACCACCTCTACATGCCTAAATGAGTTGCAGCCATGTGATTGGCTGATTAGCTATTTGTGTTAACAAGCAACTGAACAAGTGTACCATTTAAATTGGCCAGTGAGTGTATATACTGTACATGCACGCACCAACAACACTCACAGTACAGTGGAAAAGTCAGAGACCACCTTTGTTTTGTTTTTTTCACTTGCCTTCAGCTATTAAACATGTAGTTAATACACAATTACACAGACGGCCCGCATAATACATATATATATGTGTGTGTGTGTGTGTGTGTGTGTGTGTGTGTGTGTGTGTGTGTGTGTGTGTGTGACTTTGTGAGGCTTCTGTGTAATTGTTTATTAAATACTTGTCTTCTATATATAACAAATTATTCTTCAGTAATTTGTGTGCCCATGCTCTGCCTTTATCAAAGCTCTCTTTCAGGAAACTTGCTTTAAATTTTTCATTTTTCTTCAGAAACATCTCCTGCAAAAAGAATAACTTCAATAACATATAATGACATTTTGGACAGGCAATTAGAGGAGTGAAAGGCATTCACATAACCTACTAACCCAGTTGAGCAACATGCCTATTTACTGGAACACTGTAAAACAGCTGTGAAACAGGTATATTACTGATGGTGTGGCCTCTTGATGTCAGTGAGATTCAATGGCATGCTATTATTTTTCCAGAGCTCTGAGTTTTGTGAAGGTGGCATGATGCATTTTGGGGATTCATAGCACTTCTTCAGGAGCTGATGTCAGCATTTTCCTTTGGCTTGGCCTGCTGTGCCTTGACACATGCACACACAGAAGAGTGGGATTGTGCTATTCTGAGCCATTTCAAACTCACAATAGCTTCTCTCCCACAGAACTCCACCCTGAATTGAGTCCATTCAGCTTCAGTCAGCTGCCAGCTCTTCTGGGCTCAACAGCAGTTGTCTGACAATCAGACAGAATCTATAACTATGAACAACACAAACCAACTCATTCCATTGTTGCAGGCGGAAACATAGAGGGCCTACTGACAAAGTTAGCTTATCAAATTGGACATCGCTCCTCATAATGGCTGATAAAAATTCCAGTTAAGCAGCAGAATGGCCGCTTAAGGAAGCCGACTACGGACTGGGGTTGCCTCACTCTCTTGTTTGTGGAATTTTAGATGGCAGGTGTCCTAGCTGGCTACAGCTGCCTGGCTGCAGATGGTAATCTTCACCATAGTACTTAAGGATAATGAAAAACACTATAGAAAGCTGCAGCCTTCTGTGACCCTGGGGTCACTGGGGTTGGACTCTCTACAGGGTAAAGACATTTAAGTCGCATACAATTCTGGAAATAGATTATTGGTATGTTGGTATGACAAAGCTTGCAGAAAAAGATTTATACTCAAGGTCCTAAATGGTTCTTGGTTTAAATATACATTTCTATGAAACACGAATAACCTTGTGTGGAGGTTCTTTAAATTATTAACAAGTTCTTTACACTACTGTTCAAAGGTTTGGAATCATTTGCCATATTAAGTGTTGTTAATGTATTCAATAATAACTTTTACTGTGTAGTCTGAAAAATCTTTAACTAGATTCCAGAAGGTATTTTAAGATGTTTTATATAATATTTAAAGTTTGTTGGAAGCAATACTGAACAATACTGTAATACTGTTACTACCCACTTAAAGTAATTTCTCAATTTATCTGCCTTGAGATTTTATCACCTCTGCTCAAATTCAAGTCATTCTGGTTGTTAATTTTACTATTACTTCATTCTCAAATCTATACAGCTTTCTCAGTCATTGAGGAATCATCTGCAGCTCTGTTCATCATTGTAGACACATCTAACATTTCTTCATTTTTTACAGCTTCTTACAAATTAGATAAAACATTGCAGAGTAGTAGCACTGTGATGAGATAAAACAAAACTCTTTTCATATGGCTGATTCCAAACTTCTTAACAGTAGCATCCAAAAACAGCTCTTTAAAAGCAGAATAAAATGTTTCTTCTATGGCATTGCTTCAAAGAACCCTTTTTGGCATCTCTAATTTTAACTTGTAAGAATGTAAGGCAAGAGTACTGATGTAGGATCAGGTTTGTCTGTGAAATACCAGTAATGAGTACTAATACTATTGCTGCTGTTACATCCACAAACTCATTCTGGGACTGTGCGATTGTCGAAGAAAGTGAATTTAATCTGTTCAGCACTACTATACGCGAGAGGGATTTCTCAAGTCTGACTCTTTTTACGCTTCCAGGAAACTATTAAAGGACACTGGCATCATCTCAAGGACAGAGAAAGCAGAAAGCAACTAAAGTTGATAGTAACCGGATGGAAAGGATTTGGTCTCTGCTCTGTGCTGGGTTACAGCAGTACACTTACATTTAGACCCAAATGCCAACACTGAATGAATAAGCTGTGACCTCCTTGACCCAGTGGCAATTATGGACTTATTTGAGGGCCGTCTCTACTTTACAGACGCACACACACAGTTATGCTCTCTTCCACTCTCTCTTTCACAGGTAGTGCATCTACAGTGGAGCTGAGCCTCCATCTCGCAGTGATTGATTAAGTGCCAGTCAGATCAGCGACAGGACAACTGAGCATGAGAGCTGGTCATCCATCATGGTGAAGGCTGATGCCAGCGCACCACTCACCAGACGAATGGCTGCACCGGCATGAAGGAGAAAAAGAGAGGGGGAAAAAGGCCCTGTCACCTCCTCTTTCCTCAACCAAACACACAAACTCTCTGTATTTCCTTATGCACATTCCATACTTTCAGAGGAGTGATCGGAATCCCTTGTTACGAAGCGTCAGACCAGCACATTGCTGTGTTCCCCACTGTGCATTGTACATAAACAAATAGCAAGTCTTAGGCATGTGCACAGATAGACTCAGGGGGTTTGAGCTTCTGCCCTTTGCCCTCAGACCGTACAACTGCCCCCTTGGCAGGGCTGTAACATACTTTTTTGTGCAGGCTGCACTGGTGCAAAGAAAGTTGCAGGTGTTGTAGCACAAATGAAAAGAGATAAAATGTCTACAGTAATATATATTATCATAATATTTCTGATATTGGAACAATCTGTATTTTAACTGTGAAAAAACTGAAGCAGCCAGTAAAAAGTTTGAATTTTGATGTTCATTTTGTGAAACATACAGGATATATTTTTCCACAACAGTTCAGATTCCCCACAAGGGTGTATTATAGCACTCAAGCAGTATATTTGTGCAAAACTTAAAAGAGAGAAATTCACAGATGAATCCACACCAGCAGGTTTGTGTGTATGGTTGCTTTTACAGATTTCAAAATGGGATGAAATGGATCAAATTTATTTAATATGTGAGTTAATTAGTGCATTCTAAAAAAGATATAAAGGCTAACGATTCAAAAACAGTCCTGAGAAATGTAGCAGCTTTGCAAACTGGAGAGTGGGGTTTAATCCCTATTTGGACTGTAAAACTAGTACTTTAGGCTTCCTGGGAAAAACTCTCAGTGCTACATTTGGATTCCTCTGAAAAATGATTACAAGATCCTGATAAGAGTGTTTGCAATGTGCTGTAGGTTGCCCTTTTTGTCCATTGAGCTGTCCTGCCTCGGACAATGTCTGTGCACAGGCTTAATGTGTGCCTTTACTTGAGTCTGATTCTACACAGTGTAAGCATGTTTGTGTGTGCATGTTTGAAGGGAGGGGAGGGAGTCCAGAGCTGAATGTTTTGGCAAACTATTTAATTTTTCTGACCAAAATTGTGACTATGTTTTAAATTGTGATTATTTTCTGTAAATGAGGCCTGTTACTTCTGGCCATTTAAAAAAAAAACGTTCAAAATTTCACCTTCAAATTGCAACTTTGCTTTAAATGATGACTCTTTCAGCTCTAAGGTGCTCTGCAGGCAAGTTTGACTTGCAGAAGGGAAATACCAGGGAGTGCCAGAGAGGCTCTGTTTACTGAACTGATACAGATAAAGAAAGAGAGAAAGAGAGAGAGAGAGAGAGAGAGAGAGAGAGAGAGAGAGAGAGAGAGAATAAAAGAAGGTAAGAGAACCTCACAAAGCTGACCCCAAGAAAAACAGCCAGGTCAGTCTTGTGTCCCAAAGCTTATCATACACACATACACACGTGACAGTGGACCTGTGGCTACAATACACACGGCTCACATTGAAATAAAATCTGCTTCTGCCAGTGCTACCCCTGTTTTCTGTACTACTATTTGCTAATAGGAGAGTTAGGGTGTAAAAATGCTTCAGTGCCTCACATTGATTTGAAGGTAGTGATTTGGCTGCAGAGATTTTGGAATGTTTGAATGGATTATAATCAGTGATAATAGTGTGCAACATAGTGCTTAGCCTACTTTCAAAAAGCTTGGCATATGCTATTTATTGCTTATATTGCAAAGAAGTGTAATTAATTCAGTAATTATGCAGTATGTTTAAAATAATAATTCACAATCATACAAAAATTACTCAATTGAAAATCATTAAATCATGGTGAGATCTGAATTCCTTTCCTACAGAGTCTTATTCAAACTGAATCATTGTGAGTTCAGTGATTTCTACATTTATTGCTGAGTATGCTACCTCAGCCTGAAGCACTATATACATTCTAATAGTATCTTGACACAAATAAATATAATAAAGTGGAAAAGCAGAAAGCTAGATATCTACCCTAAAGCCACGGATCAGATGAGTGCCATTAGTGCAGCCTAAACTGTGTCGTACTACATGCTGAGGCCTTTAGCTTAGCCAGAGTGGCTGCTGCATATACATGAAACAGATAGCTCTCAGAGTAAACAGTGGAAACTATGATTGGTGGCGTGGAGTTGAGTCCACTCGGGCAGTAAAGGACAGGGAATGTGATCTATCAGCTGACAACAAACATCTGCTGCCCCTCTATCATACCACTGCGCTCCACACCTGCTCTACAAGACACCTCTCAGAGATGAGGTGAAAATGTAGCTGCATTGTTACAAGGCTGATTGATTGCTTATCATTCACTGTGCTGTTGTATTTCGGCACCAGTGACATTTTCTTTGGATAATAAGAACCAACAGGTCCCTGTCTGCGTCTGTCGCTCTGTCTCACTCTGTGTTTAACTCTTACTCTCTCTGTTGCTCTCTGTCTGTCTCTCTCACTCACTATCACGCTTCCCCTTTTTCTCTCTGTGCATCTGTCTCTACACTCTGTCTCTCTCCTTCTGTGTCTGTCTATCTCTCTCTGTCTCACCCTGTCTATCTGTCTCTCTTTCAGTTTCACGCTCAGTCTGTTTCTCTCTCTCTCTCTCTCTCTCTCTCTCTCTCTCACTCACTCTCTCTCTCTCTCTCTCTCTCTCTCTTCATATTTAACTGTTGCAGTAATGATGTCCTGGCAAACTGGCAGATCAATCTAGAGGAAAGAAAAACAAGCAAAAAAAAAAGACATCTTAATATCTGTGTAGTGTCTCCTAGACAACGACAAGATCATTGTAAGAAAACTTACAATGATTAGAAAAGCCTCCCAGTAATTTTTTGTGTCTCCTCTCGAGTTTTAGTAGAGATCTCAATAAAGTCACCCATTTAGCTTACGCCAAGATAATAAAAATGTTCATCTGCAACCGAACCTAAGAAAAGGAACTGAGCTGTTTTTCAGCCGAGATGACCAGCATTTTCAGCTGTGAATAAATGTTATCATTTTTATCTGGGCCAGAAGTTTCCTTTTCTTCTTCTCTAATGTTACTCTGGCTCACTTTTAAGCAACAGAACACAAGAGAGAGCATGTTATCTTGAATAACATCATCAATATGGTAAAAAAGTAGCAGTCAAGACTGTTGTTGTTACTTAAAAATGGTGAGTGAAATAATGCAGGTAAGAGGTAAAAGTGGTGCTGTTCAACCAATCAGACTGTTTGACTGGAATTGTTACATCATCACATGTAACTGCATCCTGGGAAATTGGTAAAACATTCAGGCACAACTTGATGTGAAAGGGCCTTTCAGCCTCTCTCTCCCCCTCCCTCTCTCTCTCCACTTTCTTTTTTCCTCCTCACACTCTAATAATCAGGCTTCTTGCAGCTCTCTCTGTGGCTCGGGAAAGTGATTATGCATGCACTTTCATTTCTGAGTACCTGAATGGAACAATAGGAGCTGACCTGAGTCCAACCCCAGGGCAGCACACAAGTCTCAAAAGCTAAGCTAAAGTCTCCTCCCTCTGCTCTCCTATAGCAGACAGACACAGCCAGCTAGCAAGCATTGTCTCATCTTATAATGCCAACACGATTCCTGTGGAGAGGCAGAACACATGCAGACCTTTCCAAAAAACAAAAAAACAAAAACACATTTAAGCCCTCATATCAGATGCTGAGCCACAGCCATGTGACAAATCACACACAGGGAGCAAGAGCTCAGCATCCAAAGCATCATTAGTCACTTCCGGTCATGGAGAAAGTCATGGCTGTCCTACCGTCCTTCCTGTAGAGCGTGATCTCCACTTTCCTTTCCTCGGAGCCCAGCAGGGCCTGAGCCATCTGTGCGATGGCCAGGCGCTTGGTGTGCGGCCCGTACAGGAAGTTGCAGGTGCACGGTTTCTGCATGATCTCGGCCCGCGTATAGCCACACATGTGACAGAAGCCATCATTACAGAAGATAATGGCGCAGTTCTCCACCCGCGCATTCGCTATGACGAACTTTCGACCTGCATCACATTGAGAGAGAGAGAGAGAGAGAGAGAGCAAAACAGAGTCACACAGGTCAAATTGGCAGTTTGTATTCAACAGTAGGTGGACATTAATTAACGATTACTGTTGGAAATTTTCACATTTTCTCAGCAGTAGCAACTGGTTATTGTGCACATTACATATTTTATTTTACTTATTTATTATTACTTTATTACTTATTTATTATATTATTATTACAGTAGAGACACACTGGTTTGACCCATATGCATCACAAGAAAACTTATTTCCAAGGACGTGTTTTCAGGAGAATGAAAAAAAAGCACACCTTTTAATGCATCTTACAGTAATTTCATTTTCATGCACAATCATTTTGTGATTTTGTAATTTTGGATCATTTCTCCTGGTCCATTCACCATAAGATTTCTATGTAAAGGGCCACTTTCATTTTCAAATAAAGTAAAATAAATAAAGAAATAAAAATAATGCAGTGATATACTCTGTACAAAAGTATTCAAAAACTTTAATTAAATTAGTGAATTCAGCTCACACAGCTTGTCTAATCTCTGCAGAAAAGCACTACCAATAGAATGGGATGTTCTGAAGCAGGCATGCATGAGCGTAGAGTCACCAGGCTCAATGCCAAGCATTGAAAAGCTTCAATTTTTTCAATTATATGAAACCAATTTTGTTTGCAGGTAATTTTAATGCCCTAGTTCTGTTCAACTTCACATGCTTCTAGCAGGAGGATGTCAGAGCCTTTTAAATGTGTCCAGATTAATGAACAGAGCTGTATAACATATATTATCACTGTTAGAAGAAAACTTTCCATTTTCTATCACTGTCCAAAAGATGTTCACCATTCAAAAGTACCCGAAACCCTGATCTAATTAATTAATTCAGTTATTTTAAGGTGGAGGCATATAAAACATCCCAACACTGGGCTGTAGAGCAGATGTACCGTGTTCCTTAGATTGATGGAGCTCCATTCAATACTTTTGTGATGTGTTGTAGTGCAGTTTGTGATCCAAAACTGAACATCCAACATTAGTACCTGACCTCACTAATTGCGACTGACAGCATTCAAATCGCCACAGCAGTATTCCAGCATCTGATGTAAAGCCTTTCAAGATTAGAAGAGGCTGTTAATGTAACAAACCAACTATTCAAACCTTAGTTTTTTGTTTTTTTCCAGGGAAAATAAACCTTGGATGAGCAGGTATCTATACATATTTGGACAGGGTACACCACTGCTGTCAAAAAAAAACAAACAACAAAAAAAAAAAACATGTTCCTTAATTTTTGTCGATTTTTTCATTTTTCTTCATCATTTGAACAGCAGTTGATCTTTACATTGTGTGAAAATTTCAGAATAAATTCACTTTACATTAACTTACAGTAAACTTAAAGACCATTTTCCCTCTCTTTGGAGAGTGATGATATGTAATAAGAACTGTGTAAACCTCAAACAGCTCTGAATCTGAATCTAAGCTTAACATCAGCAAAAACAAAAGAGTTAACGGCTTCACCTTCTAAGTTCAGTAATTTATCAAAAAATCTGCCCAATTAATTTTCAAATAAAATATTATAATATACAAAAACACACATGCACTTTCACACATATGTCCGCTGACCTTCACACAACCCTTCGTTACCCTAACACTCTGGAAGCAATGCCAACTCCTGCAGAAGGTGCCCGATTCCTGAGCCAAGTCTCAGACAGGCTGCAGAAAGCCTCCTGTGGGCGCCACATTAAGACTCTGTGCTGCGACCTACACTGCAGTATGAGGCCTGACGTTCATTGAAGACCTTTCAGGTCCACAGCCTCACCCACATCCACACAGCTCTGAAAGCAAGAAATAAGAGCTCACTGTTTCTTTTTTAAAAATCAGGTTCAGTTTTCTCAAGTCCATGTACCTTAGAACATGTGGTCATGTTGTTCTTATTTGATCCATTTATATGTGTTCATAATACACATAGCACATATTAAAATCCAATCTTATTATTATACTGTTTCAGAACGTAGTAACTGTGAACAATTACCATCTTGTTAGAAAGCCATACAGTGGAAGTAAACAGTCTATTGCTACTTTCGCACTGCAAGCATGCTCCAGGACAACACACATTTACATAGTTATAATTTGAACATTTAAGTGTAGTAGTGCTGCTGATAACTTCATATTGATCTCAGGTGTAGTTAGCTGTTGGTGTTATACAGATGAAATACAGGTTTAATAAAAAATATGACTATAAAGCCTGAAGTGAATCATTTTCAGAAATTTTCACACCTAAATATATAAAAGTGGTTTGTCCTTTCCATCAGGTGTTCATTTCAATGTTTTTAATTTTCATCTTAACTTATTATTCTGATCATTTATTGTCAGAACTTTCAACAATGAGTCTCCAAAAAAGGACTTAGACTGAAGATTAGTGGAGCATAATTACAAAAGCATCAAATCTTCCAAATATATCCATTTCAAAACCCACAGGGTCCTCATTTAAAAAAGCATGTTTTCTGAGTGTCCTCTCAACTATATTTATAACAGTAAAATGCTTTTGGAAAGACTGAATGCAGTGGGAAAAGTGATGAGTAAATCTGGCAGCATTGCTGGAATTATGATAACTGTAGCTAACTGTGGGGGTAAAACTGACATATTTGGAAAGGTCTGATGTTTAAGGTGACCCTGTGCCCCATTAACCTCCACAGCAAACCTCCAGAGGTGTTTTCACCTTGTTGATAAATTTAAACTACCATCAGTCATCAAATTAAACATCTGGTATGGTCTGAAAATTAAAAGAAATACAACATTTATCTAAAAGTTCAGCCAGTGTTTATTCTGAAAACAAAGGTAAGAATAGGGAGTTTGTCCCTCCATGCAGGTGCGTAAAAAGCACTGAAAATCCCCACTTAAGTAAAAGTTCTGTTACTGTAGTGGTAATTTACTTGAGTGCGAATGAAAGTATTAATAAAAAAATTACTCAAGTAAGAGTAAACAAGCAGTTTACTAGAAAATGACTGTGGAAACACCTATACAATAAACTGCACATACAAAACGAATGTCTACTCCTATAAAATAATCTGTACATACAAAACTGAAGCAAACACCTATAAAATAATCTGTGCATACAAAACTAAAGCCTACTCCCATAAAATAATCTGTACATATAAAACTGAAGCAAACACCTATAAAATAATCTGTGCATACAAAACTAAAGCCTACTCCTATAAAATAATCTGTACATATAAAACTGAAGCAAACACCTATAAAATAATCTGTGCATACAAAACTAAAGCCTACTCCTATAAAATAATCTGTACATATAAAACTGAAGCAAACACCTATAAAATAATCTGTGCATACAAAACTAAAGCCTACTCCAATAAAATAATCTGTACATATAAAACTGAAGCAAACTCCTATAAAATAATCTGTACATACAAAACTAAAGCCTACTCCTATAAAATAATCTGTACATATAAAACTGAAGCAAACTCCTATAAAATAATCTGTACATACAAAACTAAAGTCTACTCCCATAAAATAATCTGTACATATAAAACTGAAGCATACTCCTATAAAATAATCTGTACATATAAAACTGAAGCATGCTCCTATAAAATAATCTGTACATATAAAACTGAAGCAAACTCCTATAAAATAATCTGTACATACAAAACTAAAGTCTACTCCCATAAAATAATCTGTACATATAAAACTGAAGCAAACACCTATAAAATAATCTGCACATACAAAACTAATGTCTACACCCATAAAATAATCTGTACATATAAAACTGAAGCATACTCCTATAAAATAATCTATGCATACAAAACTAAAGCCTACACCTATAAAATAATCTGTATACACAAAATTAAAGCCTACTCCTATAAAATAATCTGTACATACAAAACTAAAGACAAACTTTTGAATTCTGTTTACAGCATGCTCCGCTATCCTTCTATGGCCTGTGAAAGGAACAAGGTTTGCATTTCACAATTAGATGATTTTATACATAAAGCTTCCTAGTTTATCTGTTTCAACAAAGTAGTTGAGAATTCCTGAAAGGCTCTGCAGAGTCGGTGACTGATTAATACACCCTATTAAGTCAAAATAACGGGGGGATTATTCAATTAATAATGGTTTTTGTAACATCTGCTCACTCTTTGTCCTGGTCTTTCTTTTTGTTCTTGGTTTCCCAGTGTCATCTGCCATGTGCCTTTGTTTTCTTGTGACATGTGCTTTTGTTATGTTAGCTCCTCCCCTGTCCTGCCCTGTCTCCACCTGTTCTTTGCCTCCTAATGTCACCCTCTCATTGGTCTCAGGTGTTTCTCATTTTCACTTTTAATATTTTACCCTCTCTTTGCTCAGTCCCTTTGTCTTGCATTGTCTACACACCTTGCTGTTGCCTGTGTTTTGGACTGTAGGCTTTGTTTCTCTGGTTGTAGCTTTTATTTCTGGTTTAGTTCTGTTTTACTTTGTTTTGTCTTGTCATGGATTTATCTGTTCCACTAACCTCTGCCACTGTGTTTTTGGACTATGTTGAATCTCATTTAAATAAAAGCAACTCACACGTCCTGCCTCAACGCCTCCTACGTTGCAAATTTTTAGTGACAGTCCTACTGTCCATTAGCTTCCTGAGCTAACTCAAAGGTGTCAATTTCTACAGACAGTAAACATATTCACAGCCTTCAAACCATATAAATCCACCATGTGGATGTTTTCTACCATTAAAATTAGCAACAGCAACAGTTTATCCAGTTCTGACTTCCTTTACTGTGATATATTACTATGGCATGCTAATATCATACTACTTTACATACCATCAGAAATGCATTTTCACTTTGACTTCTAAACAGTTAAAGACACACAGCAAGGCGTCAGATGGGGGGGGGGCATTTTCTGTGATGATGTTTTATCTGTGAGGTGAGACGTTTGCGTAAATGTGTTATTGCTATGCCATTTTAGGTAGGTGAAAATCCTGACGTTTCAAACTCGAGTGCTGCTCTGGTTTCATGTGAGATAAACAAACTTCATCCTCCACTGCAGTCCGAACAGATTACTGTTTAGACTAGTAGCTAAAGTCTAAACAAAAACAGGAAGTCAAAACTATTTGTGTGAGGTTATTGTACTGAGTTTACAGAGAAAGTGAAACTGCCTCCATCACGCGGCCCATTATCAGCCAAACTAACTACAACACAGCTGTTCTTCATAAGGTAAACTGAGTGGGTTGACACCAGTGCTAACTAACGTTAGCTAACAGACACTTACTAAAAAACATATGCAATAGATTTTTAGTTTAGGAAATGTGCGCCATTTATTCTAGAACAACAAAGTAAGGAGGAAACAGCTGCACACAGCAGCTACCTGTTTAATGCTAGCTAGGTCTCGTTAAGTTAGCACTCAGCTAAAGGCTGTACCGGCTGGTTCCTCAGGCTGAGGCGGAGCTGTTGAAAGCGGAGATGTCGGCAGTTTTCTGTAGGCAAGATGTTTTAGCTTATAATAGCGCCGATTTCTTTAATTCATTTGAAAATGTGGCTAAACGGACAAAGTCTGTCCATTATCACGCCTCTGTCCCTCGTTAAACTTGCTTTTTTTATACTCTGAAGTGTTTTTGTGAACTGCTCTGCTTTGAGTCGAGCTTTGAGAATGGAATCATTTCAAATTAACGGCACTTTCTTCTAACTGGTTTATGAGTTGAGTCACTCATCATTTTTTTATATGTAATTTAATGTACTATCCTTCAGTAACAGCCTCTACTCTTCTAGGAAGGCTTTACAATAGATGTAGGAATATTGCTAATTTGATTGCATTCAGCCACAAGAGCATTAGTCAATATTTGGATTCACTAATGAGAAGGGTGTCTGCATACTTTTACACAAGTCCTTTGTCTTTTGCAGTTCTGGGCCATTTGGCTGTCCCTGGTACACTGAAGCTTTTTCTGATTTGGATATGAAGCAGGCAGTAAAGGTCGGATTTTTATTTAAAACCAGGGTATGTATTCCGTCTTAATAAGCATGATGGAGATCGAAAGCACATCAACAGAGAGTATCACCTAAAATGTATAAATCAGTTTTTTTTGCTGGTTAGCAGACATCTGGACACTGATCCAAGGCCTACAGCAGTGCTGGAGCGCTGGAGAAATGCCTTCTGCCGTGGTCAGGTTGACCCAGCACATTATGCACTGTGAGAGAAAGCAGTCAGGCTGAAGAGTTCAACTTAAACTTGAAAGAAGGCATTACAGTCTTCATGTAGCTTCAGAAGTGAGGTTAGTTTGCTTATTTATTACTGCCCACCTTTTTCACACTTTAGTCATGTAGCAATATGTGTGTGATATGGATGTGAACGGAGGCGGGAAGGGTGATGTCTGAGTGTGTGGAGTGTTAATGCATGAAGGCATGAAGGATAATGCATAATAGTGACACTGAGTGTATTACATATACATATATTTACACACACACACTCCCACAAGTGTGTAAATATATGGACCATATATATGGACTACCAAATGACTTTAAACTGCAGACCCACCATAACTAACAAACTTTTAAAATAAACAAAGAAGTGTTGAGACCATAGACATTTACAAGGATTATGCTATGTTCCATTTAAACTAAAGGCATTCATTGAGATGGCAATAAGCTAAATTCTTTCTGTTGGGAGGTGGTTGTTCCAAAGATTTTTCTTAAATTTTTTAAAGTTGAAAGATTTAGATTTATTATGAGTTGAAAAAAAAAACTTTATTCAAAAAATCTTGCCCCATGTTTTCATGTCACTACAGAAACAAAGAGTTTTAGTCTATAGGCAACGCATTTAGAGCAGGAAGTGAGACTGTATCCCTGCCCCTCATGGCCACATGCTGAGCAGTTAGCCTAGATCTCATTGTTTCGAAGTAAATGTGTCCCAAAGTCTGAAAGTCAGTGGGTAACATTAGGAATTGTCAGTAGCCAAACACATTTTCTTTTGTATTTTTTCAGATTTTTGTGTTATAATAAAAATATTTTTATGTGTGTATAACTGTTCAAAGCTGAGTTTGCTAGTCATGTACTAGTACGTAGTAAAATTGTCACTACCAAAACATTCACTACTGAAACATTTGGTATAGATTGTAGTGTTATGTGTTTAAGTCTAATTTCAAGTCAGTTCAAAGTTTAAAACAATTTGACCAATGATCCATAGACCTGTTCAAAGTTTTACACCACTGTCCAAAAGATTGACATCAAATTTTTCAGTTATAAAAGTCTAATTTTGCTGAAGGCAAATGTGAAAAAGGATTATAATGTGCTAGTTCTGTGCAACTTCACATGCCTCTAAGAGTCTGTAAGAAGCTAAAGGACATTTTAAATGTGTCCAGATTAATGAACAGAGCTATACTGCATATATCATCACTGTTAGAACAAAACGTCCCTGTTTTTCCATTGTCCAAAATATGTCCACTATCCAAAAGTATCCAAAAACTCTGATCTAACTAGTGAATTCAGTTATTTTAAGGTGGAGGGATATTAAGTACCCCAAAGTTGGGCTGTAGAGCAGTGGAGTTCTCTGGAGTGATAGAGCTCCATCCAATGCCTTTGTGATGAGTTGTAGTGGAGAGTGATCCAGGACAGGTCATCCAACACTAGCACCTGACCTAACTAATGCTCTTGTGGCTGACAGCAATCCAATCCTCACAGCAATGTGCCAACATCTAATGTAAAGCCTTGCCAGAAGAGTAGAGACTGTTACGACCGCATACTTCACACATTTCAAGTAATTTGATACTAGATACTAGAAGAAAAATACATTATAAATGTGTCCAGATTAATGAACAGAGAAACACAATTCATGTTGTTACTGTCAGAACAAAATCTTTACACTTTTGCCATTTCTTTAATTTTTCACATAAATTGAAAATGGTGGCTGCTGTTTATAATGTGTCAAAGTTTCATGATGAATGGATTAATCATGATGATTTGTAAATGGTCCAAAATTACACAAATAACAGAATTAAATTGTCACTGAAAGCTAAGAATGTTTCATCCTTGTCCTGCTAAATTATATTAAATAATGTATATCCACATGGTAAAAATGAACATATATATATATATATATATATATATATATATATATATATATAATTTAGAACTTGTACTTCCGTCATGGATTTCCATCAAGAGTTATTTGTAAAAACATATTTCTGCTAAGTTGGACTATAGTGTCTTAGACCTTCCCGGCTTATTCAAGCACTTCTCAAAAAGACATTACAGCTGCACTGATAGCCTGATAGCTGTAGTTCAGCACCATCAGCCTCTACAACCTTTTCCTTCACACCTTAAAAATCCAACATATTCGTAATTTCCATTCCATATTTGGGAGTCCTTGCCAATCCTGTCGGCGATAGATCTTTTTCAAGGACTAAACGGCAAACAGACACGTGGCCCTGGTCTGCACATTTTCCTACAAGTTCTCCCGTAATTGCCTTTCGTTGCTATTTATCACCCCAAGCCCCTGTCGTGATGTTTCTGAGAAGAAAGTGGAGCCTATCTGCATACTGCATAAATGAGGCAACACCTAATTGGGACAGAACGAAAGGAAAAGCGAAAAAGTGCAAGATAGGGAGACCACACAAATCAACAACAGGGTCAGTCATGAAAATCTCGGTTGAGTTGTTTATCTCATTAAGCATTTTTATGTTGCTTCTTTTAGACTGATTGTGCATCAGGGAGAGAAGTGCATGCAAAGAGCAGGAGTTCAGCTTCTCCTGGATTGATCAGCATTGTTCCTCTGTGCTGTGATCGAAAAACAACCTCTTGAAGAGGTTACAAATGTGTCCTGTGTACAGGGCCAGCAGAATGAAGCAGCTCTAAGCAGATTATGGCAAGACAGATGTATGGATTCCCTCAACTGTTTGAAGTGATGAGAGCAGTGTACATGTGTGCAAACATTTGTTGTCAAAAATCCATTGAACATGAAAAAATGTTTATGTGCAAAAGTCAGAAATCCCCCTTTTGTTTATTTCACTTTTCAGTGAAATAAACTTTTCAGTGTCAGAAAAGAGCAGAAAACATATCATCACTGTCCAAAGAAAAACATGTATCTCCATTTTGTTGGGCTTTTTATTTTTCTGCATCATTTGAGCTCAGCAGCTCTCCTTTACACGGTGTTTTTCATGATGATTGGACCAATATAAATGCTCCAAAATTGCTTAGAATAAAATCTCATTCAATTAACTTACACTGAAAATAAAGAATGTTTTTGCCCTCGTGCAAAGTAACTGTTGGAGATACTCAATGTATTTAAGGATATCACAAAAAGGCCTCCATCACTACTATAATATCAAATCTATCAGTATTAAATTTACCTACTCTTTACTTTTGTGCTGTACTGACACCTTACCTTCACTCTTAAACCTAACCAGTTATAGTTGTGTGCAACAACAGCTGGACTCGAATAAGAAACTGATATGTTGCTCTTCAGACAGACTCTAATACGCACACAAGCAACTACACAAACGCACCTCAGCTGCCTGACACATTTCTTTCTCATGAGCAGCTAAAATGGCTAAAGGTGATATTTCTGAGGAGATTAGATATAAAATGATCCATTTGCAGAAAGAAGGGGAAAGTCAAATGAGAAGTGAATAAAGTTCCCAAAACTGGAAATAATTACATAAATAAATAATGAATCATTTAAAAGATATTTAAAAATGTGACTCCTAACAAGCATGCAAGACCTGGCAGGCCACCAAATGAGCAGACAAACAAAATTTAATATCTCGTGCAATGGCCTTTCAAATTTGATTTGGATGAAATTCATTCTATACCAGGACAATGATCCCAAGCACACTGCTGAGAAATCTATGATATACATATCAAACAAAGAAGCTGCTGGTGTCCATACAACAATAAACTGTTCAGACCTTCACGTCAGTGAGCATGTTTTGGATCACTTGCATCGAGAGAAGCAGAAAATGCAACCAACTTCTAACACTGACCTTTGTCAGTGTGGAAAAAATATCCCTGCAGATTTTTCTAAGAATGAAGTCACATTTCCTGAAAAGAACGGCCTCACTACATACTAAAAAAGCATATTATATATAGTTACATAGTAGTTATATAGTATACATAGTAGTTATATAGTATAGTTTGAGTCATTTTCTGTTGAATATATGTTTTCTGTTTCTTCCCTAATGTTGAAAAATTAATAACTTGTACTTAGGGTACTCTCTGAATTTTGCACAGTACTATGATTAAATGGTAAAACTTAGGATATGAGTACATCAATTAATGGTACTTAAGAGAGTAATAAGTATTACTAAATGGTAATGTCACAACTAATCATTATGTAATGCTACAAATAAGAACTAACATTTTTCAATTTCGATTTAGTAGTCATTACTAAATTGTTAACCTGATCATTTACAGTAATGATAACTAGCATATTTTTTTAGATTTTATTAAGTAGTTTGATATGTTACTGTGACTCGACAGTTGGGACAGTAAGAATTAAACATTGATGAACAATTTACTGAAGTCTATGACAACGTCAAATAAAGTCAATAAATATCTTATAACTACATCACTCACCAAAAACAAAACAAAACAAAAAAATGCTAGGACAAACTTTAGAATTAAACCATCACAGAGCAATGAACTAAAATCTCATGTTAACATTTAGTAACTGTTTAAATTTTAATTAAGGCAACCAATGAACTCTCTTGATAAAGATGGTAGACTGTCAGATATGTAGATGTATCCACCGGTTGCCAAATCTCCTAGAGTTTTCCTGCCCTGAATGTATTTCCTGCCCTGTTCAGGTATTTTACTGTTCCAACTAATCAGGGCCTGGTTTGGTTACATTGACATTCCGTCTCCTGTTAAGTTCTAATTTTGGACAGCAGCAATATGTGTGTGTGTGTGTGTGTGTGTGTGTGTGTGTGTGTGTGTGTGTGTGTATTTTGCTTACACTGTGCTTTTATGCATTTAGAAGTACCAATAAAGGTAGATACTTGGTTAAACTTTAATTTAGTGCTTAGTTCACACTGTCTCAATTGTTGACTCACATTAAGTAACATATTAATAAACTACTTAAAAATATCTAAAACAGTATGTGTCAGCATTACTATCATTAATTAATGAGACATTACTAAACCACTTAACAGGTTCAAGTCTGCACTTCTGACTTTTTCCTCAAAATAAGAAGACAAAAATAACTCTTCATCAAAATCAAGTCATGATAAAACATCACTTCTATTAGGTTGCACTTTAACCTTTTGTTTTGATCTAAGAAATGACAATAAATGTCTCAAAAATATGTGCAAAAAAATCTCCAAAACAATACTGTAAACAATAATTTTGAATGCAATACAAAATCATATTAAAACATTGCTTTTCTAGTAGGTTATTTTGATGTCAAGAAATGATACAAGACTGTCCTTTTCATCAGGTGTAAATTAGAATAAAATTTCTCACATTCTACTTTACTGCAAAGAGTCTAAACTTTTGAAAGATTCTCTCTGGTGGTTTCAGTGAGAATGAGAAAAAAATAAAAATCAAATTACAACAGGGTTTTGTTCTCACAGGGAATGAATGCAACTTCTGAGGTTTATTGATTACAGTAGTAATTGCTAATTGCAGCCTTACTGCGTGTGTGTGGTGTGAGAGACGGCCCTCGGTGTGTCTTACGCTCATCAGCAGTGCTGTGCACACCTGCCCTGCCACTCTCCTTTACAACAACTGCAGAAACAACAGCAACACGCTGAGACCCTGGGGCCCCTGCTGTACCAGCTGTTCCCCACTGAGGAACAAAAAGCCTAGCAGACACAACACAAAACCAAAATACACCAGTTCTCTCTCTTTCACTCAACCAGTCACCCACCCTCACACACAAACACTTTGAGATCAGTGGAATAGAGGGGAAAAAAAAAAACAGAACCACTGAAAGGCAGACCAAACGGAGAACATCACCTCTTTTAAGCCAAAGACACAAGCAGCAGCATTCATAATCCCTAACAAACCAAGAGTGGGCCTACATCTTACACGATGCTTAATAAAACAGTAGATACACATGCACTAATATATTAAGCTATAATAGGGAACCTTTCAGAGACGGCCATTAGCCTGTGAATTAATGACAAATAGATTAGACTAACAATTGCTTGCTGAATCTATCTCTCAGCAGGCGTAGATAAATGAATGGCCTCTGTTTTTTATCTCCTTCCTGAGGTGTGTGTACAGGCCGATCAATCTATGAGATGGGATAACAACGGTTCCTCCTCCATCTCTACTCTAAGCCCTCTTTCCTCCTCAATTGAGCGGTGTACCCACTTAGAAATGGCTGCACAAACAAGTGGAAGTGTGATGCTGTAGGATCATTAAAGGCCTAGTGTAGCGGCACTGTTGGGGGGCTTTAGGGTCTTCAAGGCTCATAAACCTGCTCTAATGTACAGCAGTAAGACCATGGTCAGGAAAAATGTCAGAATGGAAGACTTCTTTCCTAACTAGGATCAAAAGTGTAATATCAGTCACCATTATTTGTGTCAGATAAAAGGCTATTGTAAAAGTCATTATCAGTAAAGACACCATTAGGACAGTACAGTAGTACTCTGCAACAACTTGGCCAAAAATATCATAACAATAGAAGTATTATTTTAAATATTCAGCACAGTGTAAAAGTCAAAGACCACCTTTTCATTAGCTAAATATCTAGTCAAAATGGTCATTATTAAGCTATTCATTTGAATGTCTACCCAAACATACCTTAGCTACACTGCAAATTTCTCTCAGCTAAATTGTCTAAAGGAGACATTTTTTGATGAGATTAGATATAAGATAGTCCACTTGCATAAGAAGGAGATGTCACAGGAAAATAAGTGAAAAAAACTAGAGTTTACAGAACTAGAGATGTATTTTTTCAAACATACAGAGAAATTGAGACTCCAAAAATCATGCAAGACCTGGTAGACCACTGTCATTGTCACCATCAGATAAACTGAGAGATGAGAAAATCAAGCTCCATTCTTGATTCAGATCTGAAAAAATCCAAAGGTGTTTTAAAACATCCTTCCACTGTGAGAAGACAACAACTTAACACTATGACCCTGAAAGGTTGTTTAGCTGTCAAGAAGATTGTTTATAAATAACAAAATTTTCACGAAAGCACTGAAACTGGACATCTGACACGTGAAATGAGGTTTTATGGACTGATTAGACTAAATTTGTCATTGGAGTGACTTGACTTTTGAGAAGCAAAAAAATGCAAACAACTTCGTAGACTGAACTTTGGAGGTGTGGAAAAATATCCATGTAGATTTTCTTGAGAAACTGAAAGCAAATATCTGGAACAGCACAGAAGCTGTAATAGACTAAGATGGACACACTAAATATATAGTGTAGTACTGTGCATTTGGCAATGACAAAGGCGAGTACTGTAGTTCCTAATACTATAGGAAGTGTAATTTATATAGATCACTAAAACATTTACATTTTCACTTAAGTGCACAAATGGAAAAAAAGCAGACTGTGTGAGTAAAGAATGTTGGAACATCCAGTGGAGTTGGTGTGTACTGAAATGTTAATATGCACTGTTATATTAGATGGAACTAGTGGGATTTGGCCTCAAGTCTCTATTGAGATGTCAGTCTAACATCAGCTAAATCATGCATACACTCTGATTTGTGAAGTGCTGTGTCAAACCATTTACCATAAAGAACACTTCAGCATGGGCCCAGTCTTTTGTTTGTTTTGTGTATATATATATATATATATATATATATACACACACACACATATGTGTGTGTGTGTGTGTGTGATGTCTTTAAACTGAGCAGGCTTTTGTACATCACTCCATCAGAACCACTTAATTAGACGAATGAAAATAAAGAAAAACAGAAAGAGTGGTCCTCATGACCAATAGGCATTCAATAATAAGCATTCACACAGACTTACTTATGCTAAATGGGTTTTTCACAGTGTTATGCCAGTGATGGCTCACCTGTGTGTGGGTGTGTGAGGATTGTGAGTGTGGTCCTCTAGATGTTGAGGCTGAGGGCAGGCGGGCGACTCGACACGTTTCAATGGCCACTGGGAGCCCCTGGCTCACTGCTAAAGCCATGAGAAGTGCCCACTAGAGGGACTTGATGTGGGTTGATATGTATTAAAATATTCTCCCCTTGGGCACCTGTACTCCTTTAGATGTATCAGTGACATTTTAGCCTCAGCAATTTTACAAAAGGGGTCTAATGGGCTTTGAAACAGGGCAATGACAAAGGCCATAACCGAGGGGCTGAGCCTTGTGCAAATGACAGTTGCTAAAGTTGATCTGCAGGGAGCCTTGTTGAAAAGGTGAGAGTTTAAGCACAGAATACAGAGTTGAGGTCTGCATGCTGGGGGCTGGTCACTGAGACACTGTTGTGGTTGACCTATTCTTCCTGCACTAGATATTGCATATATGACCATGACCACACAATATTTTGTATCTGGTGGGCAAAGGGCTTTTCATCAATAGCTATTTTTATAATTTAGTATAAAATAGAATAGAAATAATAAAATATAATAAAAATTGCAGTTTTAGCTAACATTGTATTTGAATGTTATTAGTGATCAGCACCTTAAAGTAACTGAATTCGTTTATTAGAAGGGGTATCTGGACACTTTTTGACATCTAGAATACCTAAAGTTAGAGTGCATTAACATAGATGGCTGTCTGACTAGCTACATAGATGGCTCACTGGCTACATAGATGGCAGGCTAGCTATAACAGCTTCAACTCTTCTGGGAAGGCTTTCCACAAGATTTAGGAGTGTGTTTATGGGAATTTTTGACCATTCTTCCAGAAGTGGAGGGGCCCGAGCCCAACTCCTGAAAAACAACCCCACACCACACTTTACACTAGGCACAATGCAGTCAGACAAGTACCGTTCTCCTGGCAACCATCAAACCCAGACACATCAATCAGATTACCAGACAGAGAAGCATGATTAGTCACTCCAGAGTCCAGTGGTGGTGCCTTACACCACTGCATTCGACGCTTTGCATTGCACTTGGTGATGTAAGGCTTGGATGCAGCTGCTCGGCCATGGAAACCCATTTCATGAAGCTCTCTGTGCTGTTCTTGAGCTGATCTGAAGGCCACATGAAGTTTGAAGGTGTGTAGTGATTGACTCTGCAGAAAGTTGGCGACCTCTGCGCACTATGCGCCTCAGCATCCACTGACCCTGTTCTGTCATGTTACGTGGCTTACGTGGCATGTTACACTTCGTGGCTGAGTTGCTGTCGTTCCCAATCGCTTCCACTGTGTTATAATACCACTGACAGTTGACTGTGGAATATTTATTAGTGAAAGAAATTTCACGACTGGACTTGCACAGGTGGCGCTGGAATTCACTGAGCTCCTGAGAGTGACCCATTCTCTCAGAAATGTTTGTAGAAGTATTCTGTAGGCCTGGGGGCTTGGTTTTATACACCTTTGGCCATGGAAGTGATTAGAACACCAGAATTCAATGATTTGGATAAATGAGTGAATACTTTTCGTAATATAGTGTAGATGGCTGGCTGGCTGACTGGCTACATAGATGGCTGGCAGGTTGGCTGGCTAGCTGGCTAGCCACATACATGGCTGGCTGGCTGGCAGACGGGCTTGCTATATAGATGGCTGGCTAGCTACATAGCTGGCTGGCTAGGTACATAGCTGGCTGATTGGTCAGCTACACAGACAGCTTCCTGGCTGGCTAGTTAGGTAGCAGATGACTGGCTGGTTACATAGACAGCTGGCTGGCTGGCTGACTAGCTGACTACATAGACAGCTGGCTGGCTGGCTGGATGAATGGATGGATTAGGCTGAATGGTTTTTGCCTAAAAGGAAAAACTTGTGCTGTATAGGCCTATGGTAAATACACATTTCACCTGTTCAGCCAAATATAATTACTAGGAGAATGAAGTAAGAAGGTGAAAAACATCTTTATCTTCCACATAACTGGGGTAGGGATGTTTAGAATTCATTAGCATTGCTAGCATAACTAAATGTGAAGAGAAGCTGACAGGCGAGGAGAGCTGTAGACAGTACATTAAGGGAAAGGCTTTTTAGGAAGTAGAGTCAGTGGGCTGGTTAAGTGGTAGCTTAGACAGAAGGAAAGAGAGGGCAGAGAGAGGGAGAGAAAGCTAAAAATGATACACAGCAGAGACTAGAGACCAGTGACAAAGAGTGACAAAGAGAGAACAAATAGGCGTGCGTGTGCTGGCGAGACAGAGGGTGAAAGACCTTCACTAGGAATGTAACGAGACACTTGAAGCTCTATAATTAACTTAAAGCTTCTGTCGGAACTGCTGCCTTATTATGTGCCTTATTTAACTCCATGACACCTGGAGTTTGCTTGTGACTTATTTAGACAGAAGTCTGCATAAACTACATCACAAACAAGACTCGAGGTTTCCAACTCCACAATTTCACAGTTAGATCCTAATCCTCACTCGCTTTCCAATTTGCAGCTCCAAAAGTCCTTTGTTGCTCCAGTATCTATTTAGCTCATCATATCACCCCAAAACTCATTACAGATAATGCAGCGTTTCATTCATACAGCAAAGTTTCATCAGAGGGAAAAGAGACAGTAACATGCTCTAGACTGTGACTCATCCAGTTAAAAGAGTGTTTGAATGGAGGCGGATGAGCTTGTCGTTTGTCTTTTATCTGCGAGAACAGGGGAACCTGCCTTCTCAGTGATACCAAAACAGTGCAGAGATTAGCGGAGAAGAGTACATGAATGAAGGAGGCGATGCAAAAGGCAAATCTTCGCGAGTAGCTTAAGGTAAAGACACAGATGAAAACACACAAGAGGAGCAACTGGAATTAGGGAGCATTTGACTGTCTCAGGCACGTGACAGGTAACGGTGCGCGCACACACACACACACACACACACACACACACACTAGTCTATACTACACATATGCACATAAAAAACATGCTAGAAATAGAAATAATTGCACAAGAAAATGTGCCACACTGTTAGGGATACATGTTAGGCTCCACAATATGGACAAAACACCAAACAAATGGCTCCATATTTCAATGGCGATGTGCCTCAAAAACACATTAATGAACCACTCACATGACTGGATGGCATTATGTGGGTGATATGATTAAAGATTGGCCTGCAGTATTTTGACCAACCTTATTAGGTTTGTTGTCAATTACTCAAACTGCTAACTGGAAAGTCCGGACGCTCAGAAAGCATCAATGATTCATGATGATTCATTTGCATACTGCAACCTCCTGCAATATCAGTACTGCAAAGACCAATTTCATGATAATTAAAAGCTAACATTTCATTTTTTAAAAACCAAAATCATTTCTTTTTGGTTGCTGAGTGTCACGATTGGCCCCTCCCTGTCCTGTCCATGTGCTCATGTTGTGTTTATTTCCCAGTCCTGTCCATGTGCTTCTTTGTTTTGGTTTTTAGTCCAGCCCCTTGTTTTGTGACTCTGCCCCTGATTATTCCCACCTGTGTTTTCACCTGTCCCTCATCATTCCTGTGTTGTATTTAAGCCTTCTGCTTTGCCCTTTGTTTTGTTGGTCTTTGTTTGTATGTTTGATTGTGCTGGATGTGCTTTATACACTGCTCAAAAAAATAAAGAGAACACTTAAACAACACAATATAACTTCAAGTAAATCAAACTTCTGTGAAATCAAACTGTCCACTTAGGAAGCAACACTGATTGACAATCAGTTCCACATGCTATTGTGCAAATGGAATAGACAACAGGTGGAAATTATTGGCAATTAGCAAGACACACTCAATAAAGGAGTGGTTCTGCAGGTGGGGACCACAGACCACTTCTCAGTACCTTTCTGCTTTCTGGCTGATGTTTTGGTCACTTTTGAATGTTGGTGGTGCTTTCACACTCGTGGTAGCATGAGACGGACTCTACAACCCACACAAGTGGCTCAGGTAGTGCAGCTCATCCAGGATGGTACATCAATGCGAGCTGTGGCAAGAAGGTTTGCTGTGTCTGTCAGCGTAGTGTCCAGAGGCTGGATGTGCTACCAAGAGATAGGCCAGTACACCAGGAGACATGGAGGAGGCCGTACCTCCGCCTTTGTGCAAGGAGGAACAGGAGGAGCACTGCTAGAGCCCTGCAAAATGACCTCCAGCAGGCCACAAATGTGCATGTGTCTGCACAAACGGTTAGAAACCGACTCCATGAGGATGGTATGAGGGCCCGACGTCCACAGATGGGGGTTGTGCTCACAGCCCAACACCGTGCAGGACGCTTGGCATTTGCCAGAGAACACCAGGATTGGCAAATTCGCCACTGGCGCCCTGTGCTCTTCACAGATGAAAGCAGGTTCACACTGAGCACATGTGACAGACGTGACAGAGTCTGGAGACGCCGTGGAGAGCGATCTGCTGCCAGCAACGTCCTTCAGTATGACCGGTTTGGCAGTGGGTCAGTAATGGTGTGGGGTGGCATTCCTTTGGAGGGCCGCACAGACCATATGCTGTTGCAGTTGGCCCCGGGTTCCTCCTAATGCAGGACAATGCTAGACCTCATGTGGTTGGAATGTGTCAGCAGTTCCTGCAAGATGAAAGCATTGAAGCTATGGACTGGCCCGCCCGTTCCCCAGACCTGAATCCGATTGAGCACATCTGGGACATCATGTCTCGCTCCATCCACCAACGCCACGTTGCACCACAGACTGTCCATGCTTTAGTCCAGGTTGGGAGGAGATCCCTCAGGAGACCATCCACCACCTCATCAGGAGCATACCCAGGCGTTGTAGGGAGGTCATACAGGCACATGGAGGCCACACACAACACTGAGCCTCATTTTGACTTGTTTTAAGGACATCACATCAAAGTTGGATCAGCCTGTAGTGTTTTTCCACTTTAATTTTGTGTGTGACTCCAAATCCAGGCCTCCATTGGTTAATAAATTTGATTTCCATTGATGATTTTTGTGTGATTTTGTTGTCAGCACATCCAACTTTGTACAGAACAAAGTATTCAATGAGAATATTTCATTCATTCAGATCTAGGATGTGTTATTTGAGTGTTTCCTTTATTTTTTTTGAGCAGTGTATATTGTTTGTAGTGTTAGATTCTTTTTTGAGGTTCTGTTTCTTTTTGTCATGTCTGATCCGCATTCTCTCCATGTTGGCTGTTTGAACCTGGACCGTTTCAACTATGACCCATATGGATTTGCCCAAAATAAAACTTGTTTATCTCCGCGTATGCGTTTGCCTCATCGCTCCCCACCGTTACACTGAGGTTAGAGTTAAACTTAGATTTAGATTTAGGCTTAGAATAGTCTTAAGTTAAGTGATACTTTATTAATCCCACAAACAGGGAAATTCCACCTCCGCATTTAACCCATCCGTGAAGTGAAACACCACATACACACTAGTGAATAGACACACACACTAGGGGGCAGTGAGAACACTTGCCCGGAGTGGTGGGCAGCCCTATCCACGGCGCCCGAGGAGCAATTGGGGGTTAGGTGTCTTGCTCAAGGACACCTCAGTCATGCGCTGTCGGCCCTGGGGATTGAAAGATATATATTTAGATATAGATACGTATTTATGTGTAAATTCATGTATAGGTATGTTAGCATGTAAAGCACTGAGCATGCAAAATACCTCGTGGTGGTTGAAGATCCTGTTAGTGCTCAAGTTTTGGCTGGCTGACAGCTCACCAGCTGTGCTAATGCTAGTTTCAGTGGCAGCAAAATGGTCCCTCATATGGCATAATTTCACTGTTCTCTTTGATTTTTAAAAATGGAACTCCAAAATGTAATAGGACTTTTTTCATTTCAGAATGAAGCCTCAGCAGTTTGAATCACAAAAAATAGTCATACAGAGTAAATGAAAAACAGCCCAGTGGCTTTGCTTGCTGCTGCTATGTCCGACAAGATGTTGAGCCTGTCAGTCTGCAATATGCAGCTGTTTTCTACATACATTCTACATTGTGGCCTCTCAAGAGCATAGTAACACTTAAAAGGATACAGATCACTTCAAAAAGTGAGACATCTGATCAAACAACATTGCACATTGATGAAGCAGAAATAAAAGAGCAGTGTTGTTCTTGGACTGCAGGGTTTATAAATGTCCAACTGAGTACCGTTAAATATCCAGTGCTAGCTAATAAGCTAGCAATCAGTGACTAGGCTGTGACTGGTATCTGTTTTGTTCAGCAGGATTGTGTGCTCACAAAGAAAGATTACAGAAGCTAGCCAGACTTGCTAGTTAGTTAACTTTGGTTTTAAATAAGTAAAAATTTGACTTTTAGAGGAGTGGGTTAGTGAAGGGTCAGTTGGGTGGAGCAATTTACAACACCCCCAGAGACTGATCTGTGCATCAGCTCTAGTGAAAGCCGCTACAGAAACAGTGGTGTTGCCTGGAATTTGTATTTGAGCATTTATTTTCCCAAGTCAGGCTAATGGATATCATAATGGCATATTCTTAAAATGTATTTTCAGAGATCCTCCTTAGGTTTTAGGAAGGCTAAAGGGTAAATTGTATTTTGAACCTTGTGTACATAAATGTTTTTTCCTTCTCCTAAAGTTATAGTTTCAGTGTTAAGACAGTTTTGTTTTGTTACAGCAGGGACAATACGTGTGAGCTCACATCCTGACAATGTATAGAATCTAAAAAGGTAGTGTGTGTGTGTGTGTGTGTGTGTGAGAAAAAGAAGAGGGAGTATTCAGAGCACTCTAGAATCCCAAAAATCCAGGCAGAACTAGACCACTTCTCGGCAGCATGTGAGAGACTGAAGGTGGCAGATGGAGAAACATTACTTTTTATAGGAACCTATAAATACCAACTCTTTAATCTGAGTGAGATGCAGTGTGGATTGCCCGCAGGCCCTGAACACCTAGCAGCCTCTTCTCTCCGTCTCTGCCCATCTCCCTACAACCCCTGGCTCTAATAATACCACTCTCTCCACAGCGTTTAACACTGCGAACCTGCAGCAGATAGAAGGAGAGAAGACAAAAAGGGAGAGGCCAAGCAGAGAGGCTGAGGAAATTACCCAACAAAATGAGACTGATAGAGTGGGAAAGATGAGAGAAAAAGGAGATGGAGGCAGAGGGAGAGAAACGATTAAGTCGGCATGGTAGGAGGCCCCACCCCCCCAGGGAACAGGCCGCTCAAGCTGTGCCCTGAATAGTTGCCACAGTGATGGTTGTGTTTGTGCACATGCTGCAGTGTTTAATATCCTCCCCTGGTCCTGCTGCTCTACACACGTCTAATTGGAGTCAGGTGACGCTGCCCTGCTGCTCTAAGAAGCCCACTTTGCTCAAGATGGCCATATGCAACAATACACAGGTCATACAGGGTGAGAAGAAGTGGAGGAAATCGAGCAAATGGTTTAAAGTATCACTAACAAATGGTGTTCAAATGTGTAGGGGAGTAAATGCTTGAATGTGTCATGACGGTCTGTCTGATCAAGTAAACTAATTATTGCTAATTCTTCAAGATTTTTTTTTCTCCAAAGTATCTGAGTAATTGCAATCAACGTAAATCAATTTTAATCATATTTATTTCTTCAACAAAATTTAATTCTTAGGTTATTTTGACATGTAAACATCCAAAAAAGTCTTGGAATATTACTTTTATTGTCGATATATCTAATACTGTGCTCCGCCAGTCACATTTGTGTATTCTATTCTGAATCAAATACGTACCAAAACAATCAAATTCACTTGATTACTATGACTTTTAGAACTAAGCCTTCTATTAAGGTCATGAATGTAAAAAAACAAGAACATATACACTTGTGCGATAATGCTAATTTCTGCCAATGCTTTGAGCTTTCTAATAGTATCTTATCAGCATTAAAACCTGAACAGATTTTGTTCTTTCTAAAGTTAACATGGACATTTGAAGTTTGTAAAAGTTATCCCATGTTTTATTTGATGCTTGTGATGCACTTAAACATATATTGTACCCTGTAGCAGTTTTACAGTGACTCTACAGTGAGAATTAGGACTTCCAGAAGGCCCAAAGTAATTTTTCCCCTACAAAATTTATCCCACTCACTGGAAATTGAAAATATGATTAGTTGTTTCTACTGTCACTCCCTAATTACATTAAAGGTTGATCTAATGCATAAGGCCTTCAGTTGAGCTCCTGAAGGCTTATCTAACGGGATGGGTAGCTTGGCTGTATATACCTAGGAATCTTGTCAATATTTCATTTTTTTTTTTTTTTTTACAACCAAAATTTAACAATTAGTTACTACAGTAGTATTTACTACAATAGTAGTACTGCATGATTGTTGTAATAGTTCTTTCATATAAAAATTAACAAAGTAATGTATTGTAATAGTAATAAATAATAACGTATTTTAGTAATAAATGTGATGTAGAGAAATGGATTTCAGAAACCTAGAAATCATTAGACTTTGACCTACTTGCTGACCACATCATCAAATTGAACTGTGGTGAAATTTGAGATATTATGATACATAATTTTTTTTTTTTAAGAACTGCAACCTAATCTAACTGAAGGTCAGATACATGTGTTTTGTTATCATCTGACCATGACAGGTGTGCGGATGCATGGATTGCATTGTATCTGTCTATGAGTCTGGTAAATGACAATTAAACAGTGAAAAGATGACCCGAAGTCCAGAAGAGAAACATTTCAGGCTACTATCATTACACCAATATTCAGAATGTACTATAACTATAATAATGTAATTTGCTATAACACTTACTTTTCAAGGATATTCAATAATGTTTAATGACTGAAATAGAATACAGAGTGATTTAGTGTACCTTTACATTAAGCAGGTAAATGTAAGTGGTAAGCACAGCATAGCATTACACAGTGATGCTCTCACTAATGATTAAATGAAACCAGATTTACTGCTGTGCTAAAAACATCAGTAACAAAAAACCCTCAATGAGGTAAAGACTGTTCCTTTTCAATACATTAATAATGTTCCATTAAATATTTAATGTGCAATATAAGACAGGTTATAATATCACGATGGCTACCCAATGTCTGGTGCAAATATAAAACGATGCTCATCAACAATTGGCCAATGTCCTAGGATGGCTAAAGCACCTGACGACAGAGTGAGTAATGTCTTCTCAATTAATCATATAAACTAAAATATATGTGCACATTGCCAGTGCAATTAGGCAGCTTATGCCCTGGATCATCATGGCCCTTTTAAAATGGGAACACTATTCAAATACAAGTCCAATTTCTTTCACATGGCCCCAAATGCATCCTACACAACTTACAAAAGGGAAAACACTTCAGGTTGTCTAGCAACCAAAATGAGCTATCAGTTGTTATTAGAGATGCACAATGATATCAGAATCCTTTAGATATCTGCAAATAATTGCTTCAGTAGAATTATCAGCATTGGACAGATGTTTAGATTGGACCTTGTTGACTTATTCATTGTACTCTGGAAGAGCAGAATGTTTAGACATCAGTAAGTGTATTTTTACTTAGAAAAACATCATGTATCATCGAGTTTTGCCATCGCACTGATTTATTCAATTCCATCATCTGCACACTTGATTTAACATAATTAAGTATTGACTAGACAAACTAGGTTTTGGATTATAGTCACAAGATATACTGCCACAAGAAGAGGTTTGAAAATGGTTAAACGAACACACTGATATATGTACAACCCTACAGTTGGGACACTGTACAAAATGTAAATGTAAAACAGAATGCATCAATGCAATGATCGCAATGATCAATGCAATGATACAATGTGATGCAATGTACAAATCATTTGAATTCTATATTTGAAAGAAAAAAGTACAAAGATGATATACAAAATACTCAAACTACATTTTTTTAACAATTTTTACAAAATCATACATTTTTATACTTTTCAAAAAAGTTGGGATGAGGTCAACAAATGACTGATAAATTTGTGTAATACTAAAAAAGATCTGGTGGAACATTTCACTATTATTTAGGTTAACTGACAACAGGTCAGTAACGTGACTGGGTATAGAAAGAGCATTCTACAGAGTCTTTCAGAAGTAAAAATGGGTAGAGGTTCACCACTTTATGAGAGACTACACGGGAAACAATTCAAGATTAACGTATGTCAATGTAAAATAGCAAAAAACTCAGGGATTTCATCATCTATGGTACAGAATATCATTGAAAGATTCAGAGAACCCAAAGAAATCTCTAGGGACAAGGCTGTAAACCAGTACTGGCTGATAATGATCTTTGGGCCCTCAGGCGGCACTACTTTAAAACCAGACATGATTCCGTAGTGGAAAACACTGCATGGGCTCAACACAGTCACTGCATCCACAAACGCAAGTTAAAACTCTACCATGCAAAAAGAAACCAATACATAAATAGGATCCAGAAACACTGCCACCTTCTCTGGGCCCGAGTTTATTTTAGATGAACTGAGGCAAACTGAAGTGTCCTGCGGTCCAATGAACCAAATTTTCAATTCTTTTAATCAAATCAAAGATGCTGTGTCTTCTGGGCTGAGGAGAAGAGGAACCATCTGGCTTGCCATCAGCATGCAATTCAAAAGCCAGAATGTGTGATGGAATGGGGAGGGGCATTAGTGTGCATGGTATGGGTGACTTGCACATCTGTAAAGGCACCATTAATGCCAAACAATATATACAGGTCTTGGAGCAATGTGTGACAATCCAGATAATGTCTCTTTTCAGGGAAGGCCTTGCTTATTTCAGCAAGATAATGTTCAAAACATTCTGCACATACTACACCTGCATGGCTATCAAGTAACAACAGGAAAACATTTCACATTCAGAACTACAGTAATTGGTTTCCTCAGTTCTCAAATACTTAGTGTTGTTAAAAGAAGTGCTGATGCAACTCAGTGGTAAACATACCCGTCACAACTTTTTTGAAATGTGTTGCTGGCATCAAATTCAAAATGGGAATATATTTAAAAACAAAATAATTACATCTTAGTTTCAGCATTTTATTTATCTTTATACTATTTTCACATAAATATAGGATTTACTGATTTGTGATTCATTGCATTCTATTTTTATTTACATTTTGCACAGGATCCCAACTTTTCTGGAAATGTAAAAGCTCTAATTATTATATTCATATTATTTGCAATTTGTTTAATAGTAATGTTTTTCTGAGTAAAGAAAAGCATAATGCTTAAATAGCTTTTTGAATCCAACTTCCTGCAGTGGCTACTTTTGCACAGTACTGTATACATTTATATGCAAAATAATCATGGGTAATTATTCAACATTTTATCAAGTGTATGTATCAGCATCAGCAGATACATACATGAAAAATATTGTATACTCGCACCAGCCCAGAATTCCCATATCAGTGTGTTCCTTGTTTCTATCCTATTGCTCTGGTTTCAAAATACAGAATACAAAACATCCAAAGAACATCAGAATACAACACACATGCTGTGTCTATAATGAATGTAATGAAATTACATTCAAGGTTAACCTGCTCTTAAAGGAAGTGGAGCTCTGTTTTTGAGGTTTTGTGCCTGAGCATAATGTGCAAAAATAAGGCTGTAAGTGTTATAGCAGTTTGGTTGGAGACAGTTAATCAATGGATAAAGCCTTCCTGTCCTTGACAAGCTATTACTCAGTCACAGAGTCACCTGCATTATTACTAAGAATGGCTCCCACTCGGGATTCGCTGGCAGTATTTTTAAATGTCAGATTGTTTCTCTATGAGGCCCATAAACACTTTTTCCTCCAAAATAAGCCATAGCATAGCAATGCAACAATAAATGTAGAGTTTCATTCCCTCATGATAAATACATTTCACTTGAATGTGCTCAAATGATGGGTCATGATATTCAAATCATTGCTGCTGCTTTTAAATGGACCAAAGGGCCTTATGCTTATTGGTCAGATATGACACATGAATAAATGAATTAATCTCATGTCACTCATTCATTTTATTGTATAGCACTGGTGAAACTAAGATAAAGATACAGCACTTCATATTTCACTGTAAAACAATCTCTGTTGACTTCCACTTCACCTGATGTAACCTCCTACAGCCTTACCAATCAAACATTTGGCTAAAAGCTCTGCCAGCTGTAGATGGATAAAAAGCTGCAGTGCTGAAATGGAAGTGGGAGATAGAATGGTAGTGGACTGAGATGCCTCAGATAAAGTCTTGCCTACTGAAATAAAGACCAGGCAGCACAGGACAGTCTTGGTTGGACGCTGGATGAAATGTTAATGACAGAAACATCTAAGGTGACTCGTCTAGCAAAGGTGGGTGAAAAAAGGAACAACAAACACACATACAGCACAAGTGTAAATGTACCATCAAAGGACCAGCTATGGTCCTCCAATCGTATACCTTATTTTTTGGTGGGACTTTTACCCATTTTTTTTCACACTTATTCAGTTGTGGCCAATTTTTCTCACCAGCTACATCTTGCCCTGAAGGATGATTCCACCAAGCTTTCAAACTGCTGCTATCATTAGACAGCTCAACACACTTAGAGGAGGACGCTAATCGCCAATCTGTTACGTCAGCAAACAGACACCCTCACTGACTAGCATCACTCACATAATCACAATCACATAATGGTAGAGAAAGAGGACCATCCTACCCACCCAGAAAAAGAGAGAGGGACCAATTTTTAAGGTTTTGAAGATACATTACATTCACCTTCCTAGAGGCAAGGTGCATCGAGTCAATGCAACCAATTATATTCCCTAACTAAAGGTCCTGAAGACGTACAACTGGAGATGCTACCACAGTGACAAATGTTTACACCCTGAAATACATAATTAAGTACCTTTTTTTCTGAGAGTGCAATAATATAATACCTAATATATTATTTGTTTGCTGGTAAATGGATGAAATATCTGTAGATGATTCCCATAATAAACCTGTGTAGTATCAAATATGAAGTGAAAAAGAAATGAACAGTGTAGACAGATAAAGCACTGTCAAACACATAGACTCTTATGCAAAAGTTTGGGCACCACTGGTCAAATCACAATTTGGTGATTTTCAAAGTCAAACAAAATTAACACATCCCCTACAGAAAATGCATTTCTGTACATATTAATACACAACAGATGTTTATTTGTGGAATTTAACATATTAGGGAAAAAAACATAAAATGTGGCCTGTACAAAATCATAGCACATTTCATATATGATTTTTTTTTTTTGCCAAAATGCAAATGCAATTTAACTGGAGGTGTTCAAACATTTGCATATGACTGTATTAACATGTGACACCATCCATATATATATATATATATGGTGTCACATGTTAATGCAAGCTCAAGCTCCACTGGGTTATGTGAAAGATACTTCAAGAAACTGCCAATAAAACCTTTGCATCCCTGAGACAGAGAGAAGGCCTATTGTTCCGAAACTGGGGTAAGACAACCTTCTTTCTGAAAAGCAGCAGCTGTGCACTCTTATTCTAGAGTACTACAAAAGGAGTGTAGGAGTTACTCCAGTACACTGATCCAGGGCCTGTGTTCTAAAGTGTAAATACGGCAGGAGAACATATAGCACAGGGCCCAGGTTAGCAGCATTGATGCATGACTGTTACCAACAGCACAACGCCTACACACAATTAAACTCTAGACCAGACTCTTAATTCCACTCCTTAAATTCTCTGCCTCTGCCAGGCCTCAAAGCCAACTGGGCCACTGACGGGAGTTTAGAAATGAATCAGCTTGTCAATAATCCTTGGGTTGACTCAGGCCCTCTTGACAACATTATTTCTCCTCAGTGCCAATAATGCAGGTACACAAGGGAGATAAATGTCCATTATTCTCTTTAATGACCATCAATAAGCTTCGTGAACAGCATTCTTGAGCTCCCAAGGTCTTTGCTGAAGCAGCGCACAAGATACGCAGACTATATTCACACCACAAATGTAACAGCAAATCGAAAGCCCATTAGGCAAGCCCATCCCAAAGGGATGGTTTTAACACAGTCTCAATGTGCCATGTTGAGCTGGAAATCACACTGAAGGGAAACTGCACCCCCCCCCAAAAAAAAAAACGTTATGTGTTTTTCACAACTCATTTTCTGGCACTTTCAGAGGTGTTTATGACATGACTGCTTACACCAGCATTGTTTTGGGCACCAAGGAAGCAAATCCTGTGACGTCACTTGGACATGTCAGGCCTGGATTGGTGGAGACTGAGCCAGATCTTGATTTGTTGTAATTTTCAGTGAAAAGACTTCTTGGGACACTGACAGCACTACGGTCCAGCTATCCAGATGGATACAAGTTCTGCACTGGGCAACGGCTATAGTGATAATGGCCTGCAATCTCCTCTAGAGATGGGACAGAATGAAAATTCACATTCAAGATATAAGCCAGCAAAATCATTATACTATTATTGTAGTTTTGTTAAAATATCTGAAAAATGTTTTTGAAAAAACACGGTACATTGAATTCACTGCAGGCATTACAGCAATTAACTTCACACTGAACAACCTTTATCTTCCAAAAAAAATCTGACTATGAAATTATCACCAGCACTACATAAGTATATAAACGTGTGTTTTCCTAGCATGTGCTTTGCAGGGAGGCTGAAGCAGGAGGCTATTAACTTTCCACTATGACATTTTAAAAAGACAGTAATTATACAAGCTATGCCCTGCGATGGACTGGCGACCTGTCCGGGGTGTGTCCTGCCTTCTGCCCGATGGCCACTGGGATGGGCTCCAGTACCCCGCCCCCCCAAATCTAGCCCCATCGCAAGACTGAGGGAGAGGCGGCAATACGATACAGATGATACAGCAAGATTAAGAGTTTCACACTGATATATACACTATATTGTCAAAAGTATTCGCTCCTCTGCCTTCACACACATACAAACTTGAGTGACATCCCGTTCTTAATCCATAGGGTTTAATATGATGTCAGCCCACCCTTTGCAGCTATAACAGTATAGAATAATAACTCTTCTGGGAAGCCTTTCCACAAGGTTTAGGAGTGTGTTTATGGGAATTTATGACCGTTCTTCCAGAACCATATTTGTGAGGTCAGACGCTGATGTTGGACGAGAAGGCCTGGCTCGCAGTCTCCACTCTAATTCATCCCAAAGGTGTTCTATTGGGTTGAGGTCAGGACTCTCTGCAGGCCAGTCAAGTTCTTCCACACCAAACTCGCTCATCCATGTCTTTATGGACCTTGCTTTGTGCACTGGTGCGCAGTCATGTTGGAACAGGAAGGTTCCCCAAACTGTTCCCACAAAGTTGGGAGAGGAAAATGTCCAAAATCTCTTGGTCTGCTGAAGCATTAAGAGTTCCTTTCACTGGAACAGCATCTGCTGACCCCGCTCTGTCATTTTACGTGGCCGACCACTTCGTGGCTGAGTTGCTGTCGTTCCCAATTGCTTCCACTTTGTTATAATACCACTGACAGTTGACCATGGAATATTTAATAGTGAGGAAATTTCATGACTGGGCTTGTTTCACAGGTGGCGTCCAATCACAGTACCACGCTGGAATTCACTGAGCCCCTGAGAGTGACCCATTCTTTCACTAATGTTTGTAGAAGCAGTCTGCAGGCCGAGGTGCTTGGTTTTATACACCTGTGGCCATGGAAGTGATTGGAACACCTGAATTCAAATTACTTGAATGGGTGACAATACTTTTGGTATTATAGTGTATATATATTATTAAAACCAGTAACCATCCCATCCCTAACCATTTTTTCTTTTATAACATACAAGAACAGCTGGGCCAACAAGGTTCACAAATTATCACAAATATTGCATATGTGCCATATGATGCCTTGGCCATTAGCCTCAGTTTCCAATAAAGAACATGTGTGTTCTTGTATACACAACCCAGCACTTATTAGTTATATATCATCCACAGCAGTATATAGGGGAGCACTGTAACTGTTAGAGCTAGGCCAAAAACCCACCCACCTCTATGATAATGCTAATTTCTGTAAAAGCCCCTAAGGCATTATAGTAGTATGTTAGTGCTAAGCTAGCAGTGATTCACATGGATGTTTTTTGGCCGTTCTAGATCAAACATGAACATCTGAAGCTTGTGAATGACACTGAATATTTTATTTGAGGTTTGTAGCAGACATATATTTCACCTTGCATAAGTTTTGACTCTTCAGTAAAGAGCCTTGGCAGAGAGCTTCTACTGTTTTTAATTTATAACATCTGACAAATCAACATCTGACTGTTCAGGTCAGCATTCACACTCACAGTCAGTCCTATATCAAGGACTTCCAGAAAGCCTGGAGTTATATGTTTTTTATTACAATATTAATCTCATTTATAGGAAATCCAAACATATCTGCTTGATTTCACTGTCAATTCCAAATTATGTTGGTGGTTAATCTGACACATTAGGCCTTCAGTTCAGCTCTTGAAGTCCTAAGCAATGGGAGAGCTTGCTTGACTGTATCTACCATGATACCACACAGAAAAAAATCCTGATTGGACCATTTTTCACTGGCCATTTCAAGAATTTAACCCTTTTGTTTCCAACCAAAACTGAACAATGAAATAAGATTATCACTACAATGGTTGCATAGTTCAAATACAAACATGATGATCACATGAACAAAACTGAACTAAATGTATTTGTTATTTCACAGAAATGATTATGCCAAGAAGGCCTAATCATTATTAGTTTCACATAACAATACTAATTTTCAGCTTTAGTGCTTATTGAAAATTCACTTTGATGTTCACAGGACTGTCTAAAGTTTCCTTTGGTGTTTCTGTAAGAAAAGCAAAAAAGAGCAAAACAGTACCAAACAAGCTGAATCAGGTTTGTAAGGCTGTGTGTAACGCGATGAGGCTGAGGACAGTGATCCAACACGTCTTCATAAAAGCAGGGAGAACCTGGCGCTCGTCCGCTAGTTGGCACACTCTTCTACAAATGACCAGAGCCTGAAACCACTTGGATTCACGCAGTGTTGTTAAACATTCTCATTTCTAAGGTCCAGTGTGAGCATCCTTGCTGTACGCGCTATAACATATTCCAATAAATTCACACATCTCAGGGGCCGTTCAGCACAAAATATCGCAGTCAACACACTGACTAATGCAAAAGGGATTCATCCAGCACATGTTTTCAAAAAAGCTACTGCCTTTATGTTGATGCCTTGTCTGTTGAATGAATGGAGGGAAACACATATGACACAACACTTAATTGAATGACTGGTGCAAGCACACATCTTTATGATCCCCACACCGGTGAACTAATGACCACCAATAGCAGAAAACCAGACTAACACAGAGAATACAAACAAATATATTACAACATTAATGAATAGCTGACTTTCTTCTCCTTCTTAATTAACCAACTCATCTTAGTAAATAAAATGGACAGAGCAGCCAGATCGGACGCCAGCATGAACTGGGAGCTCTCAAAGCACACTGCAAAATAGTCCGCCTCAAATTTGTATTTAAAAATCAGTGAAAATAGCGAAAATAGTTACTGTCTGGTTTTATAAGGATGATGATGATTATTTGTATTGATAATTATGATTCTTAGCATTAATATTAATAATCATTATAATCATCATTACTTGTATTGCATATTAAAGTACAATGGAAAGTGTGTGTGACTTTTTTTTCCTCTTGTAATTTACGTTTCGCTTATGAAAACAGTCTAAATTTATTTTGGCCCTTGAATTTTCTGATGACTAATATCAATTAGTGAAAATAGTGATAATAATTATAATTAGTAGTATTATTATCATCATATTATTATTGTTACACATTAATTTTGTTGGTCATAATAATAATAAACCAAAGTCATCTTAATAATAATAATAATAATAGTAATAGCCAATCTTCATAAAGTTAGTTTCCAAAATAATAGTTATTTATATTTTTTACATATATGTATTTTTTCTCTCTTGATTTGATCTCAGTAGCCGCCCTTTGCACTCTATGAAAATGTAATGCTGAATGGACCCATAAGATGCCCCAAAACTGCCTGGAATAAAACTGATTTACATGAACTTAAATTAACAGCTAAGACTAGTTTTAGACCTTCTCCTGTGAAGTTCCCATTTTGCAGAAACTTTTTGATTTACTTGATTTTTTTTCACATCGACGATAATCATCATCACGTCGTCATCACCACGAAAACCTCTAAAGCCGATGTAAGTATGAATGAACTGTATATGCGGGGAGTTTCATAGCAAACTGCTGTATGTCTGTAATAAGACCAGGTCTGAAAGAGTAACAGCTGATGTAGAACAGCGCTTTCGCTCAGTGCACGGTGTGTGTCAGTTAACGCCTCTGTAACGCACATAACTGTGTCTGGAAGTGGCGTCGCTGATGTCTCCGCTGCACTTACTCTGGCTCTCGAATTTCCTGATGATGGTGTCCAGGAAGGTGTTCTGGGGCGCCACGTGCCCCCTCCTCACCGGCATCCTCACTCACAGCATCACACACGCTCACACACTCTCGCGCTCTCAGCCCGGATCTCCCGCTTCTCCCTCACAGTCAGTGACTCCGCGGCCCGTTTAGCTCCTGCCGCTCCGCCTTTATTTACTCCAGCTCAGTCCGCCGGGGCCAGAGTCTCACCATCACTTCTCCTCCTCCTCCTCCTCCTCCTCCTCTCTTCCAGCCGCACGCTCTCCTCGCGTGTACGGTAGAGCCTCCTCGCGCGCGCCTCCCTCACAGCGGAGAGAAAAGCGCGAAAAGCGCCGCGTGAGCACCAACACGACCAGAAAGACCCCAGAAACTAAACTTCCAAACTAAAAACCTGCCCCTTCACACGAAGCTGCTGCGAGGCGTCGTGCGAGTCCGACAGAGACCGAAAGAAAGAAAGGCACGGAAGGAGGAAAAACAGTGAAGAGCTCCGTGCATCAGCGAGGACGGTTAAAAAAGGCTCGGGCTGTGCTGGAGGCGCGCGGCACTGATTGGCTGAAGGCGCTGGGGACAGGTGCTCTGTGTGTGTGTGTGTGCAGGTGTGTTGTGGTCGAGTCCTCGCTGTCTCTCCCTCACTCTCTCCCTCCGCTGAGAGGAACAAAAACAAGCGAAATGAAAGCACAGAGCGAGAGCGCGAGTGCGTGCGCGCGCGTGCCCGTCTCCTCTGGCTTTATGTGCTTCAGCGCGGGGGTTTCACACTGTACGGCTCTACGTCACCGTGGATGTGGGGTTTCCCTACCGGCGCGAGACAAAGGAGGACTCAGCACACACACACACACACACACACACACACACACACACACACTCGAGCGTGCGCGCAACGACACCCCACCCCAAACACACACGAGCGCGCATCGACACCACCCCCAAACACACACGAGCGCGCATCGACACCACCCCCAAACACACACACGCACGCACACACTCTCTCTCGGTCTCTACTTTAGGATTCCCCTCGAGCGCAGCGGCGCCTCATTACTGGCTGAAGTGTTTTTAATTTTGGGGGAAAAACATCAAACGCACTCCTCTTCCCCTCTCAGTGAGAGAGATAGAGAGAGTGCGGGGGATTCAGAGAGTCCACAAGGGGGCGCGTCACACTTTCCTTCATCAACTCCCATATTTAGTCAGGTGCCCGCTGGCTCTCACACTCACTCTCTCTCTCACTCACCCGGCTGTCTTTGAAGAATCCCACCAGTGAAATGATCCAGCCTGCCCTCCTCCCCCACCTCTCACCCGTTCACCACCATTCTCCTCTCTCTATGACACGTACACATACATGCAAACACATGCTTCAGCTTGTATTATCTTTAAGGGGTCCTCACCACCACCATCTATATGACTGGCTGGATGCTGCAGAGCTTAACAATAAGGAATACTCCAACACTTTCAACCCTTTTCGACCTAGTTTCTGTCAGCTCCATCTGCATCATGTCATGCATTTTGCCATGAATGTTCATTTTGACGTTTCCCTTGTTGGGGGGCGGGGGTGGGTGTGGGGTGCTTAAGCGTGTGCCTCTTGGTTTTATAATCAGGTGAAAGTGGGGAACCACACACAGTTTGGCTTTTGCTTGATATTGTGGATATTGTTGCTGCTGGCTGGCATGGCACCTGAGACTTTGGAGATGCAGATGACCACACAGAGGGGCCCGTGGCACACACTCTGTTGAAAATGGATTATTCATGTTATGTTTGCTGGTTAGAGTTATTTATTTGTGTTATTTGGTGTCAGGGACTGGGCTAATGTTTGGGTTTTGTGTGTGTAGGTGTGTTGGGGACAGGGAGAATCACCGAAAGGTGAAGTGTGTGGATGGTGGTGAGTGGGCTGGTTTTAGTATTTTGTTTGTATGTGCATGTCTGACAGGTGTGCTCAATAAAAATAACTTTTTTTGCACCAGAAGCATGGCTACCCCTGTGTTTCTTCTCTTGCCAAAGGTACAATAAAAAAAGTGTCTTGAGCGAGAAGTTTTTTAATATAAGCAACCTACATATAAAAACAAACTTTGTTTCCTGGACCTGTTAGTTGTGAACACTTCAGACAAACGTCACCTATAGGCAGGGTTCATTGTAATAGATGGAGAGGCTTGTTGTAACATTTGCTTAAAAGGCTGGTAAAACTAAACAAAGAAGTAAAGAAAGAAACAAACTATTCGGTGTTTGGATCACACAACCGAAATACAGCAAATAAATGCATCAAGATAAATATGATTGGTGAAAAGAGACAACAAACTTAATTTCAGCACAAAGTAAAACAGAAAATATCAACAATACAAAATCTAATTACCTATATTTTCTTTCTGGTTAATATATGCATAAATAAACTTTTAAAAAACTCTTTTTAACCGATGTGTGGGATGCACAGACCACTGTTCTCGTTGGGAGGCTCAGATGTAACACTACTAAAGCTAACCCCACCATATGGCAACTTTAGCCTGACTAGCTCTTACTCTGAGTTGTTTACATGCTTCAAATGGTGTCATAGCACAGACACCAGGAGGTTAATTATGACTTACATGACAACTTAGAAATCAAGAAACATTTATGATGAAAAAAAATATTTTGTGGTACAAAAACAGGTTTCGGGTTGAATTTTAAGAAATGTCTGTCCGATTGCGGTCAAAATTCGCAGATGATAATATGTGGATTCAAGAACTTGCCTAAAAGCATCTTCAACAAGAGCATGTTAAACTTTACCCAGCATTAATTTGTGGTCTGCTCTCCCACACTGTATTTTGAGCCACCAGTTCTTTTGTTCTTCTCATGAAAAGAATTACCTGTGGTAATTTGCCATATTAGATATAGTTAAAGTTAGGTAAGTGGGTTAAACCGGTACATTTACAGAAAGGTTTATTAATGTCCTTATAATCTAAACTAAATAAAGTTTGTTATGATGTGGCAAATACATTAGGTTTAAAAGGGACAAATTCTTTTAAACTCAGGAACCAAAAGCTTTCTGTTAAACCTTTCATCACTTATCCTAATAAAAGCTGCTGTTAAAGCCAGGATTTGCTTCCAGCATGAACATTTTTTTTGTTTTTTCCATCATCTTTGGGATGTTCAGTCCCTGCAAAGAACTAAAGAAATATAATACACATAAAATACATACAAATACACTGATTGTGAGCAGGCCTGTGTTGTACACAGCACCCCTTACTTTGGCCCCTTTCAATAATAAAACAATATATTTAGAACTAATTATATAAACATAAACCAAAGTCAATGAAATCAAACAGAATATATATATATGTATGTATGTATGTATGTATGAGCACAGTGTAGAGCACAAAATTGACTAATGAAGCTCAACTTGCAATTCAATGTGACAGCATATATAAAAATGAAAAGTAAAAAATGAGTAAAAATAATTGATTAACTCATAAAACCCATAATTTAAAAGCTGTACAGAATATAGATAAATCTGAGAGCTTCAGAAAGTACTCTATAAAATATTTCAGTCATATAATGACTACAAGCTACATAAAAGTATACTGGAGGTGTTACAGGATATTTTTTCTCCAAAGTTGTTCATCCCTCCAAAGCAACTCAACGTCTGGACAGATCTCCTCCTGTGGGAAAAAGAACAGAGAATGTTAAATCAACAGTAGTCAAACATGAGTGCAAAGCTGACATTGAATAACACTGCTCTAACACAGTCCATTAGAGCAAACATGGCTCTGTAAAACCGTATGATGACAAATGTGACCCGCTAAGTGACAGCCAAAGCTATTCAATTAGCTAATGTAATCAGCTACATTGATGAATGGCCTGATGTGTAATTGCTGGGGGGGAGACCCTGATGCAATTATACATGTTTGAAATGCAAGCACGCATCGCATTGAGGGTAGAACAGTTTCATCAAAATGCCGAGACGCTAAATGGAGAGAACGTTCTCCAGTGATGGAGAGCAGGGTTGTTGTCACGACAACAGACCGTGAATATCCTGGATACAGTAGCTCTAATCAGAGCCAGTCTAATGCTGGAGACACAGAGCACTGACAGATTGTAAATCTGAACTGGGACTGGTTTTATTGTTTTTGCGGTTATGATGAAAGCTGGGACAACAGTGTGACATGCTGATGGTGACTCATTTGTAATGCAGTGAAATGACAGCAGGGCAAATCAGGTGAAAGCACAGCAACTGTAAACAAGGTGTCTTGTATGAACTGTGAGAATTGTTTTGAAGGTGGCTTTCATACAATATTTGAGCGTTTACTGCGTTTTCCCTTTTGTTTTTCCTCAGGGCAAAGATTCATAAGACAAGCCGTTCTCCATCTCTGTCACATCTCTGCCTGACAACGAAAACAGTGAAAACAAAAGGCATGATCCCGCCCATCACTACAGACATGCATAAATGCCATGTCAAATGACACGTTTCATGACACTTTCATAACAACAATGTCAGGTGGGATGTTCCATAATCGAGATGTTTGCAGGGAGGCTGGTGAAAAGTGAGAGAACTTAGAGTGTAAAGAGTGAGGGTGTATAAGCCTTCACCAGATGACAGAGGTACACTGGAGCTGTGCCACGAACTGCTCTGCATGTCAAAATAAGGTTTTTTGATCATTTTCACTTTCACAAATTTTCACTAAAATCAGCAAAACATGCAATATGACTGGGGTGCCCAAACTTTTGCACATGGCTGTACATGTATTTTGTTGTATGCAGAGATGTGCTGGATTTCAAAACGCTAACTGTTATCTGCTCAATTCGTCTCTTCTCTGTCCTTCAGCCTGTGACCTGGAAATGGAAAGGAATCTGCCAGGATGTAACAGGAGAGAGGAGGTTTTCAGAGCGAGGAAATGTGCATCCTACATGGAAATCTTTTTACTTGTAGTATGTAATGCGGGTCTGCGGTACAATATTTTTCACCTTCCCTTTTTTTTCATTTGTACTGGATGATTTCAGTTAATGGGAGGGTCCTGTGAAAGTGTAATGAAACTTGAGTAAAGTGTTGATGTATCTGAATTTCAGTCAATCATGCTGATGCGAAGTGAGCTGAAAATAGGTTACCAGTGTTAATTATGGGCAAAGCCCTTATGCCCAGTAAGACGTGAAAGTGACAACTGAGTAAAGGACAGCTAATTTGGTAAACATGTTTACTGTGGAGACCTCTGACCTCGTATCACATCCTTGCATCTCTTCCTCACATCCTCAGAGGGAGGAGCTCAGACGCGAGGACAGGATGCACAGAAAGGAAACGAGAATGAACAATTAAAGCTATGAGATCCACCCCAGAGAAGGTCATGGTTCACTGGGTGAATGGCTGTGTCTGCTGCAGTCCCTGTACCCACCCTGGCAGCTGGTACACTCGCAGCTGTCTATGACGGGCAGCACCACAGGCTCACTCTCTCCATTGGCACAACGCAGACTCAGGAAGCGCACAGGACTCTGGGGGTCCAGCCTATAACTGCAGCAGTCACACACAACCTGCAGGTAGGGCTCCTGATGAGAGGGGCGGGGGGGGGGGGGCATCAGAATAAAAAGCAAGGAAAGTATAGAGCATGGTAAGGATGGAAAAAAACAAACAAATGAGGATGAAGACATGGGGGCATAAAGATTGAAAGATAGAGAGTCACAAGGGAGAAAGAAAGAGGAAAAAGCACAAGAGAAAAGAGTGCATAAGAATTGGGTGAGGGGAGCGGTGGAGGAAAAGCATAAGGAAGGAGAAAAGTAGAATCATCAACAATCCAAATAATATTATCTCCATGCTACATTTACTTCCCTGACAATGAGCTTTCTCTCAGCTTGAGGAAGCTCGCAGTGTAATTTAAGGCAATGGCAGCAGTAAGTGACTGTACGTGTTCAGCTGCAGTGAGGAGGGGGTCCAGATGACTGTTCAGGGAGGTATACGGATGGGGATAAAAGAAAGAATGGAATAAAGAGGCACTAAAACAAGGCAGCATGGACCTATCCGACTGCAAGTCCTCTGCTTCTCGTCTCCATGGAAACTTGAGACTTTGTGAGCTGAAACATATTTTTAAACAGTCGCAGCAAATAGATCACAAAGATAGACTTCTCAAAATTAGATGGGTGGATCAAAGAAACACGAGGGTGGCATCCGTCAGTTATTTAACGGTCAAATTTTCCACAGTACATTAGGATAAGAAGCCAGTCTTGATTTTTGACTGCATACAAGGAGATCTGGGTTGACATGTATTAAGCATTTCATAAAAAAATTCATTTACCTGAAAAGGTAAAACTGATCCTGGATCAACAGCTTTTTAAATATATGCAAGTATCTAGGATCAGGTCTCCCACATGCTTTACTGACCTTTGTGTGATATAAAAAAATGAACTGACCCAGAAACCGTAGGCTTAATATATCCCTAGATCATAACCTTCACAGCAGCTGCCATTCAGAGGAGAATCTTATCCAGACATGACATAATCTTGACATAATAATGAGACCCAATGCAGCAATTTATTCATCTATAAACATATTACTGAAACCATAAGCTTCCAATGAGGTACTATGTAAAGTGTATTAATAAACTGAACATTGTACAGTAAAGAACCATATGCAAAAATGTAGTAAAATTATACCTCCAGAATCACATCTGTTCCAGACAAACAGCGCCCCCTGCAGAAGCTGACTTCCACATTGTCCAGACGACAGTCGCCCTTGGTGATGTTCCTGACCTCAGTATGGTGGTGGCACTGGGCCAGTGGATCTCCTGAACGAGGAGGAGGAGCCCAGGAGGGGAAGACAGACAGGAGGAGAGCAGAGACGGAGTGTAGGAGAGGAATGAAAAGTCCAGTTAAAAGAAGTCTGATTAAAGAAAAGCCTTTTGTGCTGAAGCTAATGAAGGAGGGGGAGTTAGTAAGTAAGCTCACAGGAGCCATGCTGACTTTGAAAAACCTTTAACTCTGATTAGAATGCATGAGGAACACTGCTGTGCATAAAACCTTTAGTGAACTTATTCAGAAGTGATTTCATTTTTGGCCAGAATTTCCCCTTAACAACAAATGTGTTATTTGTTGCACTGTGTAATATTCTGTAGTGCAGCCTCATCGGTTTGGCAGAATTCACTTTTTCATATCCTTTATGTGATTTCCATGTTTACAGCAGATGTAGAAATGGCCACAGTGCTCTTATAAGGACAGTACACGTCCTGATGTAAGACTAAACCTTAAACCTTGCGTATTGGCTGATAGCAAGACTGATTTGATATGTGTTTTATTTAAAAATAAGAAAGATTTAACAAAAAAAGTGCTATTCATTTAAGACGACATTCCAGAACTGCTTTGCTTAAACACCCTTTCTTAAAGAAAACAAAAAAAATGTTATCATGTCACCTTTACTTCATTTTACTCTCCTAATCTGAAAGTTTAGTTTCTCTTTTTCTCATGTTTCTTATTTTCTTTAAGAATTGATAAAACTTGGGACTTACATTAGCTATTCTTCACAAAAAAAAAAAACACAGGATCTGCTGAGGAACTCCAATTTCCCTTGTGAAAAGTATTGGACTTCCAGCATACAACTTTTCTGTTGACTCTTCCATTTTTCCCAGTGGCTCATTTCAGTTTATATAAAAGGAACAGCAAGCCAGGAGTGGCCACCCTTACACACCCTGTAATTAATACTGTGCAACAAACTTTACTGTCCAATGCACTTGAGGCTTCAGGAATTTGCAGACAAAGTTGGAAAAGTTCCCTGGAGGCCACAGAGGAACACTAATGACAGCACATATGTAAGTTGATGTAAGACTTTGTCCATCATCTCCTCAATCTTACCTGTGTACTCTTTCCTGCAGACAGGGCAACACTGCCCAGCTTCCAGCACCTTGACTTCACCCTGTGGACAGTGCAGATGGAAAAGAGCAGAGGATCACAGTCAGCAATGAGCATCTCAGAATAGCACGCTGCCGTTCGTGATTCATCTCCCTGGAGATGGCCACTGACAGCAGGAAGAGCCATCGGGCACCAATGCCCGACACAGTACAACTCCCATGGCGACCACTAGCAGGCCTGCCCCCGGGGGTGGTGTGGGGGTTGGGGTAAAAAGGCCCAGAGAAACATTTAAAATTTAATGCCAGTAGGACTTGGAGACTCAAACAGGAAAGCTCAAACAAAACCCAAGCAATACTGTCTCCATAGAGAAGGCAGGATCTTCTAAAAGGAATAGTTTCCTTTAGATCTGTGAAAAGTGAAATTTACACAATTCTCCATCGCAAATGTAATCATCTCAGACATGTTTGGTGTTTGCTTCTTTGGTTCTGCATTGGAGACATGAGGCTAATCTAGCTAAGAGGCAACTGAAGGTTTAGAAATCAAATAAAAAGAACTGGATTTTAGCTTAGTAATCAGATTTCTTGGTGCCTGTATACTCTTACTTGGATTTCTTTCAGATTTCTCAGTCTGCGCATGTGCGTAAACAGACTGCTGTACTGGAAATAATCAAGTAGCATTGCCATGACATGGCAGCAAAACACTTTTGGAGCAACATTGAAACAAACTACATGCTTGAAGAAATTAAGGATTTAAATATTCACCATCTCTAAGATAAATGTTCATATTTTCAGGTAAAGTGGCACAGTGTTTTTAAAAAAAACAAGCCACAGCATGAAGTTTGAGATTTATATTACTTTTACATCATGACGATTTCTGTCAGTTTATTGGCTGGTAGCAAAGCAGAAATCCAATTATTGCCTGACTCATAATTAAATTTTCTGCAGCTTTGGCATTACCAAGTGCATGTGCACATTCTATGTCAGCAGTATGGGGTGTTAAAAATTTGCTAAGTTGATTTTTACTACTGTAAAGAGAACTCTACATAATGATTCCACTCTGTGGAACTCTACATAATAATTAAACGGTGTAGTAAGTCAATCCACAGTTGTGCATGCTTGTGACTGGGGTTCAAATCCTCGCTTAAATAGACACATTAGTGCTTTGGGCTGCTTTTGGAATAAACTCTTGGCACCACATTTGGTTTTATAGGAAACATGATCACACAGTCTCTCTTGACAAGAGGGACTCAAATAAATAGCAAATTAATTAAATATTTTTAACAGCCTGTGCATGTACACGAGCAAAGGCTTGTGGCACATTTTTGTCAGACGACAAATTAAGCTAGAGACTGGTGTAGAAAATGTGTGTGGTGTACTTCCTCCAGTCACAAAATCTGCTCACAAGTGTTGATTGCAGATGCAATCGAGGTGCAATCCCATAGAAACGGCACATGTAAACAGCTATATGTCTCACTGTCCTCCTGTGCTCAGATCTGAGAGGAACGCTAGTATGCGGTATGAATAGGGCACATGTTGTGCAGTTGTCTTGCTAAGAATAGTGCTTTCCACCTCAACCCAGAGACACTCGCTAAAGTGGATTCTGTAATGTTCCTGGAACCATTTGGTGACAATATGAGACATGTGACATGGTACAATATTCTGCTAGAAGTGTCAGACTGAGTGTAGCTAAACTCTAACCATGAAGGGCTCCGTGAACTCTACCAAATTCTGATCATTCCATAGCATGATCCAAATTCATTCATCCAATGGATTCATTCATCCATTTATCATTTTTCACTCCTCAACAGTCCAGTTTTAATGCTGCTGTTGCTACCTAATCTACCCCATTTCCAAAAATGTTGGGATACAAAATGTAAATAATCATTTAAACCCTATATTTCCTTGAAAATAGTAAAAGACAACACTTTAAATGTTGAAACTGAGAAATCTTATTGCTTTTTGAAAAATGTGAAAATTTGATGCTAACAACACATTCTACCATGCTACCATTCTAGAATGCTACCATACAGCAAACAAAATCGGCCAGTTGGATCATTTTCACAAAGTTCTGTGTTTTCATGGATAAATATGTGGACTTATTTGAGCTTCAAGTAAGCAGAATGCATAGATAAATGTTGTGTAGAACAAACAATAACAGAAATTTGACTTTGCAATAACATAAAAAAATAACTGACATGTCATTTTGGTCTGCTGAAAATGTAAGTACACCCCAGGCTTCATTGACTGCTACTGACCCCTTTTGCAGAAAGAGCTTCATATAGGTGTTTCCTATAATTGCTTACCAGTTTCTGCCCTCTACTGGGAGAAATCTTGGCCCAATTTTGGCTTCATGCAGAATTGTTTCAACTGTGCAATGTTTGAGGGGCTTCTTGCATGTACAATCCTCCCATAGCAAATTTATATCTGGGCTATGACTAGGCAATTCTGTAACCCTACGTTTCTTTCTTGAGTAATTGTTTGGTGGATTTACTTGCATGTTTGGTATCATCCTGTTGGAAGGTCCATTTCTTCAGCTTCACCATTTTTAATGATGATCACACATTTTCATCAAACACTCTCTGGTATAGATAATTCAGTCAATTATTTGATTACAAGAGGCCAGGCCTTGAGGCAGCAAAGCAGACTTAAACCATAATATTTCCTCCACCATGTTTTATAGTTGGTAGATTTAAAGGTTTTCTGATCAAATGCCCTCTTCCATTTTCACCAAACATGGCTTCCAGTACTATGGTAAAACCACTCTATTTTTTACTCTCATTATTGGAACTTATCTGTCCACATTGTTCCAGAAGTCCTGGTCCTTGCCTAGATATTTATTAGCAAACTTTAGTCCTTCCCCAATGTTCTTTTTTAGACAGCTAAGGCTTCCTCCTAGAGCACCTCCCATGTAGGTCAAATTTGTGCAGTCTTTTTCTAAAAGTAGATGCATGTACTTTTACACCAACAGTGGAAAGAGCTACCAGCAGACCTTGTTATGAAATCAGGGGTTCTTAGAGACGTCTTGTAGCATGATCAGGTCTGCTCTCAGGGTAAATTTGCTGGGGTGGCCTGGCCTGGACAAGTTGGCAGTGGTTTTTCAAATCTACTCCACTTGTAGACAGAATATCTTCCTGATATTTAGAATAACTTCTTTAATAACCCCTTTCCAGACACATAGGCATCTACAACTGAAGGAACACTTTTGATTTTGATAACACTAGAAAAACCAAGAGCAAACCACACCACATATCTGAGGTTTAAATAGGTTTATCCAAGATGTTCTGTACTGGTGTTCTAATCCTCAATACTTAATAATTAAAGGTCAGCTGCACCTGATTTTGAAATTGGACAAATTTGAAATAGTGAAATATGTAGAGATGAACAAATTTTTTCTACATAACAAAAATGCACTGCTTATTTTAGTTATATAACGGTTGACAAAAATCTTCATTGTAAGTGTCACTTGTTAAATTATATATTGTTGATCTATCAACACTTAGACTTAATATCTCACAACATCAAGACTTTATATCTCCAGATATGTTGAAAAAGTCTATAACGTACGATTGTGGATTGGCATAATTTTGTTAGGGTTCAACTATTGCCGTAAAATGCTTACACATGCAGGTGCCACTAAAAGTATTGTAAGTAATGTATCCTATGCATGCATGACAGCATTGTGCATGTGCAGTGCACGACTGCACTTTGCTTGCACGATTCTTGCCATTCTTCTTTGAAATCTCTGATACACAAGCTGATGACTGCTATGATTGTTTTTTTTCTCTCTCTTTGCACAATTTAAGTCCCAAAGCAGTTTTATTGTCCAGGAAAAATCTAGGATTACAGTTGGGAAATGCTGGAACCAGTATTGGATTACCATTACGTAATGCAACCTTTCAAACCACCGAGGTCTCTTGTTTTGGTCATTCCAACTTTCATTTCTACACTAACTAATGCTAAATGAAATGACTCTAGCCTGTTTTACACCACACTGTTGTCTTGTGATGAATGACTTAATGAAAGTAATAAATTGGCCACCCATTGTATAACCTAAACAGATTTGCCTCAAATCGCATCAAATTGTTCACACTAGATGATGTAGTTATCTATAAAAACAGACACATATGTTACATTTTTAAAAACAGTAACAGCCACTTTGAACAATGAATTTTGTTCATTCTTTTGTTCAAACCAAAGTAAAGATGTGAATTCTGGAAGCCATACACATCTTGGTTGATCATCTACGATTTCCTTTGAATGAAATCAAAGTGGAAGCTAAGCACAGTACAGTCCTCAGTTCTCTCTCTCTTAGTAAATTGACATCTCCTTCAAAGTGCAGGCAGTAAGTGGATGTTTAGAGATGCACTCCCTCTCTGAATGTGGTGAGGGGTGTGGAGAGGAGTTCAGCTGCCATCTGGGATACAGCGTCCGACCAGAGCGTTCGCCTGGACAATGAGTCACTCTATCCTCTAGCGTCTGCTGCTCTCCAGGGGCCCTGTTCACTTTCTGATGCAACACATGCTGTGTGGCTTACAATTGCTGTGTTTTAAGAGGGTGGGTTGCACAGTTCACTACCAACAACAAAAACTATACATACTGGAGATTCTGACAAAAATGTTTTATAATAAATCAACATGAAAAATAAGTCAATACAGTGTACTGCTGCTGCAGAATAAAGGATTTAGTAATGAAGTCAGTAAATACCATTGTGCTCACCTGTTCACACTGAAGTGTGGGGCAGCTAGTTTTACACTGCTTTAGGCCATTGACACAGTGACAGGTTTGGCAATCTTCCTCCCACTCAGATCCAGGCTGGAACACACAGAGACACCCACACACAAATAAACCCAGCATTATACACAAGCATCCACTGAAAACACAGAAGAGTCATTTTTTAAGTCATTTTTGCATCAGATTTATAAATTGTTAAAGATCAAAAATTCATTTCATGGTATTATTGTTGTTGCTATTGTTACAGTGGCTATAATAACAAGAACAATTTAACAATGCAATAACATTTGGCAAATGCTCTTATCCAGAGTGACTTACACAGGTAGGTGAAAATAGTGTCAGGAGTCTTGCCCAAAAACTCTTATTGGTATAACACAGGGTGCTTACCCAGGCGGGGGATCAAACTCAAGTCTACAGTATGGCAGGCCGAGGTGTTACACTACACTACACTATGCCAAACAATCAGTAAGTGCAAACGGTTATTAAACCTTATGGAATCAGGCATGAATGTAAGATGACTATATATTACATAATTCTAGCTTACGATAGCTACTGCTAGCATATAGTGCTAATGCTAACTAGTCAGTGAAACTCTAGTGAGCAACTTTGCGTTCTGTTTCACTTAACTAAAATGTACTGATCTTTTAGCCCACCTACCCATCATATATTTTTAACAGGTTTTCTCATATAACTTATTGTAAATGCATAGATCACTATTATCCAATATCAAAACAATAGATCAACTAACCCCAAACAGTGCCAGGGGGCAATAAGTCACAGGAATGATTTGTGATCCAGATGAAATTCCTAAATTAATTAGAGCACAACCCTTCAGTAAATAGCCGAGGTTAGGTTTGGCCCCATCATTTGACAGGACAAAAGAAATCGCATCTTACCCTGAAGGGCTTCCCCGCCAAGATATCACAAATTCTACTGTATACAACCAATAGCTCTCTACATAAAGCAACTACAGCTTCACAAAACATTTCTTCAATTCTTCCTCAAGCTTTTCTTACAACTTCACAGCTAATCAAGTGACAGGCTCACCATATCACTTCTCTAAAATCACAATGTATCTTTAATTAATACTACGTGAGAGTTCCTAAAGAGCAATTTTCATTTATATGCAATGGCACCTTGTAAAGTGCAAGAGCTTCATCAGCAATGGCTTACTCAAAAAGCTCTCCTGATGGAAAATTCAAGCCACACAGTCTTAACTGGGCACTGTAGTTCATTTAGATAGCACTCTAATGCCTTTCAACACTTTTATGCATTATTGATGAGAGTAATTATTATAGTGGCATTCTCTAGAATGGCCCTGGAGGGTAATCCATCAGGTCCAATAATAAGGTCACTCTTAGAGATAAATACATAAAGAAGCTGGCAATACAACAGTAGGATAAAGGAGAACAATGAAAGATCGCTGTGCTTTTGTAAACGTGCATGTGTCCATGGAGTGTATGACTGTTTATATGCTTGTAACTGTCCGTGTGAGTACATATTTACATAGTTGGACGGTAAAACCTGCCAATATCTCAAAGTGAGATATTGTGTGTGTGTGTATACACACCTCTCGCAGTGTGCCATCCTCCTCCTCACACTGACAGAGAGCAGGGATCACACACCGGCCGTCTGCGTTGCGATAGCGCCCGTCCTCACATACGCATCCCTCTGAGATGGCGTTTGTTGTGGTGCAGTTCAGCGGTTCAGCTTTGTACATGTCCACACACCCCCTCTCACACACACGCTCTGCCTCTGACATACTTCGTCTCCAGCGCTCGCCCTCCGGACATCCTACAGCATGAAAAAGTGGATAAACAGTCAATCAGGTGAAGGATTTTATAACATTGCATGCTACCATTTAAAGGTTTGTAAAAACTGTTAAATGCCTTCAATACTATTAAATGAACTTGGTTGCAGATAAATGCTTAGAAATACTCAATAACACCTTACTGATGGGAAACTGACATAAACCTGTATATTTTAGCATTATTATGTTATTATGTGTAAGGATACAAACACGTTGTCTGCTACTTGTGACATTGTTTTACAATAGTTTTGTGCTCAGCCTTTGGCTTATAACATATTTGTTTAAATATATGACAGGAGTAGATGAACATGTAGGCTTTTAAGGCAAAATACTACCAAAATACAATGGATTTGTTTCAGATTTGCCACTATTTTATCATTGTCAACATTGAAGTGCAGGTTCATTATTCATTTTGGCTAGTAAATAAAATGTCGATTTGCGTCGTAGACATTATGACCCCTGGCTCCTATCTCCACCACTGTCAAGAAATTTGAGCAAGTATGTTTCTGCACACCACTTCACATCAAACCACTCGGAATGACATTATCTCCATCTTAATTTCTGAATTATGCAGAAATTTTGAAAAACCACCGGAGTGGAGATTTTATTTACTCACTTAACTGCAGGTCTTTTTATATCTAAACTAAAATTCTAAAATTTATCATCTCATAGCTCTCTCTTTCTTTACATTACTCAAACCCTCAACCTTCATCTGCCCTAAAGTCCCTCTCCAATGCATAGAAATGCTCAGTAACACCTTACTGATGGGAAACTGACATAAACCTGTATATTTTAGCATTATTATGAGTTATTATGTGTAAGGATACAAACAGGTTGTCTGCTTAATGGAGCTGCTGCTTTGATGTGACATTTGTGGTGTATTTTTCACATGAACAGTGTATAAACCAGCCATTAGGGGTGTAATTTGTGTACTTCTGGTGCCGGTGCCAAGCCCGGATAAATGGTGAGGGTTGCGTCAGGAAGGGCATCCGGCGTAAAACTTGTGCCAAAACTATCATGCGGATCACAAATATGTTTGCCGTACCGAATCGGCCGAGGCCCGGGTTAACAACGACCGCCTCCGGTGCTGTTGACCAGCAGGGTGCCGGTGGAAATTGGACTACTGTAGGTCGAAGACCATCAAAGAAGAGAGGAGGAAGGCGAGTTAGAAGACAGCGAGAGAGAAGGAAAGGCAGGAGTGTGGAGGTTAGAGTAGGGACTCTGTACATGGGGACAATGACTGGTAAAGGCAGAGAGCTTGCAGACATGATGGAGAGACGGAAGGTAGATATTCTGTGTGTCCAGGAGACCAGATGAAAAGGAAGCAAGGCCAGGAACATTGGAGGTGGATTCAAACTGTTCTATCATGGTGTAGAGAGGAAGAGAAATGGAGTAGGGATAATCCTAAAGGAACAGCTTGTGAAAAGAGTTCTGGATGTAAAGAGAGTGTCAGACTGGATCATGAGCCTGAAGTTGGAGGTTGATGGTGTAATTTTGAATGTGGTCAGTTCATATGCACCACAGGTTGGTTGTCAGTTAGAGGAGAAAGAGGAATTTTGGAGTAAGATGGATGAAGTGGTAGATGGTGTCCCTAGAGAGGAGAGATTAGTGATTGGTGCAGACTTCAATGGACATGTTGGTGAAGGGAATAGAGGGGATGAAGAGGTGCTGGGTATGTATGGTGTGAAAGACAGAAATGCGAAGGTCAGATGGTTGTAGATTTTGAGAATGGAAATGGCTGTGGTGAACACATATTTTCAGAAGAGGGAAGAACACAGGGTGACATACAAGAGTGGAGGGAGGTGCACACAGGTGGATTATATCCTTAGCAGGAGATGCCACCTAAAGGAGATTGGAGATTGTAAAGTGGTACCAGGGGAAAGTGTAGCAAGGCAGCATAGGGTGGTTGTCTGTAGAATGAGATTAGAAACAAAGAAGAGGAAGAGAGTGAAGACAGAGCCAAAGATTAGATGGTGGAAGCTGAAGGAGGAGGATGGTTGCAGGCAGTTCAGGGAAAAATTGCAACAGGCGCTTGGGGGCAGTGAGGAGCTACCTGAGGACTGGGAAACTACAGCTAAGGTGGTGAGAGAAACTGGCAAAAATGTGTTGGGTGTTTCATCTGGTCAGAGGAAAGAAGACAAGGAAAGTTGGTGGTGGAATGAGGAAGTCCAGGAGAGTATTCAGAAGAAGAAGGCAGCTAAGAAAAAGTGGGATAACCAGAGAGATGAAGGAAGTAGGCAGGAGTACTGTGAGGCTAGTCGCATAGCAAAAAGAATGGTGGCAAAGGCAAAGGCTCAGGCCTATGATGAGCTGTATGAGAGGCTGGACAGTAAAGAAGGAGTAAAGCACTTGTATCATTTGGCTAAACAGAGAGATAGAGCTGGAAAGGATGTACAGCAGGTTAGGCTGATAAAGGATAGAGAGGGAAATGTACTAGTGAGTGAACAGAGAGTGTTGAGTAGATGGAAGGAGTACTTTGAAGAACTAATGAATGAGGAAAACAAGAGAGAGGAGGACAATGGGGGGAGAGATAGTGGATCAGGAAGTGCAGAGAATTAGTAAGGTGGAAGTGAGGGCAGCTTTAAAAAGGATGAAGAATGGAAAGGCAGTTGGTCCAGATGACATACCTGTGGAGGTATGGAGATGTTTAGGAGAGAAGGCAGTGGACTTTTTAACCAGGTTTTTTAACAAAATCCTGGAGAGTGAGAGGATGCCTGATGAGTGGAGAAGCAGTGTACTGGTCCCCATTTTTAAGAACAAGGGTGATGTGCAGAGCTGCAGTAACTACAGAGGTATAAAGTTGATGAGCCACACCATGAAGGTATGGGAAAGAGTGGTTGAAGCAAGGCTAAGACGAGAGGTTCAGATCAGTGAGCAGCAGTTTGGTTTCATGCCCAGAAAGAGTACCACAGATGCAATTTTTGCATTGACAATGTTGGTAGAGAAGTACAGAGAAGGTCAGAAGGAGCTACATTGTGTCTTTGTGGATCTAGAGAAGGCAGATGATAGGGTGCCAAGAGAGGAACTGTGGTACTGTATGAGGAAGTCAGGTGTAGCTGAAAAGTATGTTAGGGTGGTGCAGGACATGTATGAAGATAGTGAGACAGTGGTGAGGTGTGCAGTTGGAGTGACAAATGGTTTCAAGGTGAAGGTAGGGTTACATCAGGGATCAGCTTTGATCCCCTTCTTGTTTGCAATGGTGATGGAAAGATTGACAGATGAGGTCAGGCAGGAGGCTCCATGGACCGTGATGTTTGCAGATGACATTGTAATCTGTGGTGAGAGTAGAGAGCAGGTGGAAGAGAATCTGGGGAGGTGGAGGTTTGCACTGGAGAGGAGAGGAATGAAGGTTAGTAGAGACAAGACGGAATACATGTGTGTGAATGAGAGGGAGGCAGGTGGAAAGGTGAAGATGCAAGGAGTAGAGGTCGTAAAGGTGGATGACTTCAAATATCTTGGGTCAACCATCCAGAGCAATGGACAGTGTGACAGAAGGATAGCAGTAAGAGTGAAAGGGAAGGTTTACAAGACAGTAGTGCACCCTGCTATGATGTATGGTTTGGAGACTGTGGCTCTGTCTAAAAGACAGGAGGCTGAGCTGGAGGTGGCAGAGATGAAGATGCTGAGATTTTCGTTGGGAGTGACAAGGATGGACAAGATTAGAAATGAGCAGATGAGAGGGACAGTGAAGGTGGAGCAGTTTGGAGATAAAGCCAGAGAGGCCAGGTTGAGATTGTTTGGACATGTGTTGAGGAGGAATAGTGGATATATTGGGCAAAGAATGTTGGAGATGGAGCTGCCGGGCAGAAGGAGAAGAGGTAGACCTCAGAGAAGGTTTATGGATGTAGTGAAGGTGGACCACTGCCAGCTTGACCTAGTGTATTCATATGGTTTGAGACATTCACACTAACTGGTGATACATCACAATGCATAAACTCAAGTGAGAGGTCAGAACTGGGTTGCTATGAGAAATCCATGCTGCCCAAGTCAGTGTTGCCATGAGAAACCCATACTGTGAAGCCAGCATCTCCATTCCTTATGTCTAAATCTTTAGAGGAAGAAGAGGTTCGCCAGTTAGTTACTCACTCAAAAGCACACTCATTTCCCCAAGTGCAAATTCATAATGTTAAAGAGAGATAGGTCAAATGAGGCCCTCTTTCTTCTAATTGACAGAGTCATTATCATGATCAATGATAAAAACAGTAACTTTACAGGAGAAGGAAAAAATATTGTTAACTTAGAATGGAAGTAAATGGATCAAGATTTTTTTTGAGCAAAACTTCAAACTGCTCTGTATAACAGACATCTAATGCTCATCAGTTTAATTCTTGTGTGCATGGTTCTGAAAAAGTATCTGGAGTATGTGATGTACCTGACACATCTGAAAAAAATCTTGCTCAGACTGCTTTAGTACAACTGCTTTGTGGTAAATTGATAAATGTAGAAAGTTTGTACAAAATTTACAAAGACATTCATTACGCACATTCACATACTATTTGAATTGACAATTTAATTCAATTCAAATATAAACTACATGGCCAAAAGCATATAAACACCTGATCATCACACCTATATGACCTTGTTGTACATATCATGGAGTTGGCTCCCCTCTACAGCTGCACTAGCCTTCACTCCTCTGGGAAGGCATTCCACAAGATTTTTACAGTGTTTCTGTGGGAATTTGTGCCCATAGAGTCAAACGGGCATTTGTGAGGTCAAGCAGTTATGTTAGATAAAAAAGCCTGAGTCACAATCAATGGTCCAATTCATTACAAAGGTGTTAAAACCATGGTTTTATGGACTTTCATGGACCTTGCTTTTCGCAAAGGGGCACAATCACACTGGTACAGAAAAGAACCTTTTCCAAACTGTGGCCAAGAAGTTGACAGCATATAATTGTCTAAAAATGCCTTTGTATGCTGTAGTCTTAACATAACTCAGATTTGTCTGATAGAGAACTCCAGAGGACATGTTTACACTGCTCTAAAGTCCAGTGGCACTTGTTACCACCTATAATGATCTTAGGCTGCTTGGCCATGGAAACCCATTGGATAAGGCTCCTGATACACAGTTCTTGTGTTGCTGCTACTAGAGGCAGTCTGGAACTGTGCAGTGACTGATGCCACTAAGCTTTAGCACTTGGCAGTCCTGCTGTATAAGCTTGTTTTGTCTACTGCTTTGTGGTTAAGCTGCTGTTGCTCCTAGATGCTTCCATTTCACAGTAATAACACTTCCAGTGACTGAGCCAAGTCTAGTAAGGCAGTTATTTCATAAACTTGTAGAAAAGGTATCCTGTCCTATGACAGTGCCATGTTTAAAATCTGAGCTCTTTACTGAGCTCTTCAGTACAACCCATTCTAATGCCTGTGTTTGTGTATGGAGACTGCATGGCCATGTGCTTAATTTTATACACCTGTTAGCAATGGGTGTAGCTGAAATACCTACACTCAATAATTAGGAGGGGTATCCATGTATTTTTGGCTATATAGTGTATTTGTATTACACTTTTTTTTAATGGCCATTGTCACAGAGGAGCTTTATATAAATCTGGGCCCAAGTCCCAGCAAGTCAAGCATGACAGCAAGAAGTGGAAGAAACAGTGAGAAGAACAAAGAATCGAAAGTGGGACCCATCCATCCTCCCCTTATGCGAAAAGAGTCATTAGAAATAAGAAAATGACTAATGCACTACAATAATAACTAATCAATAAAGAAAGTGAATGATCATTACACACAGGTATTCAGAGCAATGAGTGAGAAGCATAGATTGTTAGAAATCTATAATGGTACTAACAGAAATAAAGTCATGTTAGTATAAACAGGTAAAGAACTCATTAGAGTGTGAGGCAGGTGTGAAATCTCTAGGACTCGATAGCTTTGATAGTCTGTGCATTGATCACGAACCCAAACATAAATTGTGTGTGCACTACTAGTGGGTATCTTACCACAGTCAGGCTCTGTGCAGACTCTGCTCCTGTTGCTGGGGCCCTCACACTCATGGCCCCCATACTGTCTGGGCTCTAGTACATAGCGGCTAGAGCTCTGCAGTCCAGAGCCACAGGATGCTGAACATGAGCTCCACTCTGACCAGCTGCTCCATTCACAGTCCACTAACACACACAAATGCACACAAATGCACACCATGCAGCATTATCATTACAGTGATCACATACTGAGCATAAGCAGACATCTTTACAGCTGGCTAGACTGTTTGCTATAGTAACAGCAAAGACTTTAGAAAAACAACAGTACTACAAGATAGCTTTGTGCTTCCCCTTATTAAATGTGCTATTTTGACAGGATTCTGACCTGCTTATGTGGTAAATTGTGTTAACTGCACTTACCATCACAAGGCTCCTCTGTGCAGTTGAACACTCCATTTTCACACACACTGTACGTGCACAAGAAAAAGAGAAAGAAAGAGAAATGCAGCATGAAACATGGCACATACATAGCATACATTCATGAATCAATCTAACTACTGTACTGTGCAAAACCCAGGGCTGTTAAAGTGCAAAACACCTTAAAGTCAAGTCTAGTTTACTCATTCTTCAGTGTCATAATGAAAAAACATATTTAACAAAAATACACAGAAGCCTCAGGTATCAACTAAATATAACAGGATTTCTTTCAGTATTTAGTATGTACACACTTTACCTTTATTATAGCTATGATTTTTTTCAGTTGCTTTTAGTTTTTCAAAGGAGGACACAGTTGTATCTGGTTGGTTTTAAGATTGGAAGGGCGGAAGAGTTAAAGCATCAGTACAGCACTAAAGCAAAGAAGGGACAAATTAAATTAATTACAGATAGATATGATTTAGACTTAGTGTTGGAGGCATTTTTTGTAAAGTATATGTTTTCTGTTGTTTTTCCATGACATTGACAAATGAATAACTTTAACTTAATGGCTGTTTTGACCTGAAATTAAATAAACGAAAGGATAGTTTCTGACTTTTGCACAGTACCGAATATAAAATGTTTTGTTTGTGTGCTATAATGGCTGTATTGAATCCCCAGTGCAACCACTATGTTAAAACAACCTCTCTAATCGTTACCAGATGCATTGTACAGAATGTTGACTGAGAGAGGCGAGCATTTATCCTACAGCATATGCCTGTCTTTCCGTCACGCCTGCTTTAACCCAACGCCTTGTGTGGGTGGAAAAATCATTCTGAGCCTGATACTGAATCTACACACTGATCTATGTTCACCCGTGTCCCTTGGCATCCCTTGCACGTATGACGTACATCTCATATTCAAAATCAATATACTTTCAGCAATATCCTGGTCCCAACAGAAAAGAATGGTGGAAGCGAAAGGGAGTAAATGAATGAGGGATAACATGAAAGCAAGAGGAAAGAGGCTTGAGTTATTACCAAGTATTGCAGAGGTGTGGTACAATAGTCCCAGGGGGCACTTGCTCCTGTGGGGTACTCAATGTGATGTTGGGGAACATCAGTAACAGAGAGAGAGGCGAGCAGGGGCACTCGTAGTGCGGCACACACGTCCCATTAAACATAACCTGGGAGCACAGGAGAATGGATATATGGATTGCAGTGTGTTCAGCTGAGAACAAAGCTTTTGGTGGGTGAGTGCTGTAATGCTCTTTACATAGAAAGCACTGTGTGAGGTCGTTCCTCCCCACAGCTATTAGGCCATATAATGAGTTAACCTACAGCTCGGGAGATATTGACCTTCATACTAAGTGCTTCTCAGCTGTAAAGCTCTTGCACTTTATTGGTTCATAGTAGTCAGCAATCATTCTGGTATTTCTGTAGTTAAACAACTGTTAAACTCATTATCATTATATGTGTAAAAGTGCATATTTAAAAAAAAAACATCACAGTTGGATTTATGCATGCATTTTTTAAACTAGTGTAGCGGTTTACATCTCTTCTAAGCATCTTGTAAATTCTGCAATTTTGTACTTTCTAAATTTGTGCTTTTTGTGTATTTTTTTGCTCCTCATGCTTTGCATTTTCCTTTAGAATTAATGGTACTTTCTGCATGTCTATCTACACTATACATCCAAAAGGCTGAGGTCACCTGCTCACCCAATGTTTCCTTTAAAATCAAGGGTATTGATGAGGAGTTTGTCCCTCTTTGCTGCAGTAAGAGTTTCTACTTTCTAGGAAGGCTTTATACCACATGCTGGAACATTGCTGTGAGAATTTGATAGCATTCAGCCACAAGAGCATTAGTGAGGTCAGGTACTAATGTTGGATGATTAGTTTGGGATCACAAATGCCACTCTAGCTCATTTCAAAGGCATTTGATGATGCCCCACTGCTCCACAGTCCATAGTTCAATGCTCTTTTACCCTTTTGGCTGACATTTGGCATTGTGCATGCAACTGAATGCCTGTATCAGCAAGGGGTGCACCTTAAAGTCTCTGAATTCACTAAGTAGAAGGCGTCTGGATATTTTTAGACATCTAGTGTATTTATCTACACACCTATAGTCATTTCTTACCACAATATTTAAAAGATACTAGGCTATTCATTTTTAAGTGTATTCTACAGCAGTCTAATCTCAATGATGTGAGCACACATACACATACACATTAAATGGTCAAGCAGAATGTTTTAAATGAGACCAAAACTTTGTGTTCATGTTGATCACAAAGCCGCTCTGAGCTGTCAGTTTAAGCTTAATGTATGAACTTTTGACAGCGTCAGTTGTTTTTGGTACATCAGTATTGGAGCATCACGACAATATTGATTTTCAGTTTTAGTGGTATTGATAGACAAAGCAAAGCAGTTTTTCTTTTTTATATTTATATGTATTTTGTGAACTTTTCATGTGGTGTCCCAGACTTGACTGTTAACTAGACTGCATGTAATTTGTATGCAAAATACATCTAAAAAAATTTAAAGTAATATTAAGCAGCAGGTTTCCAGTTTCTGTCACTCTGTAAGGTAGAGCTGGGTGATACAGTAAGAACGTCATAATACTTCAGGAAGTCACGATACCCTATAAATCACAATATTTATTTTTTCTGATAAGTGGAAACAAAGTAAATTTAAAAATCGACCTTTAAAAAAACTATAAATACAATTTGCATTTAACATTTCACATGCTGTGTATTCCATTAAACAGCACTAAGTGATTTTATGTACTGGTGATGTATACTGTGATGTAATTTATCATGACTGTGATGAATATGGTCACATTGCCCAGCCCTAGCATAAAGTTTTCTTTGGTGTAATTTTAAAAGAAGAAATGACAGTTTCTTTCAGCACAGAGTACTAGTGCTCTGAAAGAATGGGCCATTAATTTGATCAATGCTAACATAAAGATAATCTGATATCAGTATACCATAATATTATAGGAAAGTACTGTGATAGTGAATTTTATCAATACTGCCCAGCACTGCCATGGAATTGTTCAAAGGTGTTCATGTTAACTCACTGTAGCAGGAGGGCAGGCGCAGCCAGGGCTACAGGCTCCTGGCACACACTCACTCTCAGGCCACAGATCCTGGCAGGAGAATGGGCACGATCCTGCACACACACTGAACACCTGACCCACAGGACACTCTGACACAACAGCAAAGAGACAAGAGAGAAAAGAACAGTAGTCAGTCCAAAGCCAATGCATATTCTCAAAAAACACTTATTATGAGCATAATTTCTGGTTAAGAAAAATGACCAAAATAATTTTAACAAACTGTGATGAAGATGAAAGCTTTTGGCTTAAGGCTTGAGTTTAGTAGCATTAATGCAGAGCTTTTGTCATGAATATCACACAAGCAGCACTGCTCCTTTCACTCTTGAGGAAACATTAATTCAAAGAGGCTTAATTCTAACTTTATCTTACTACTTTAAAATGGACCTGTCAAATTATTCTCTATTATGTTTTATCAGCCAAAAAACTACATTTTATGAACATGACAGCAGTTGAAGACTTAATTTCTGCTTTATGCTTAATTAAAGCTATGCTTATCAGCTGCACTGTAGCTGTCAGACTAGTTTGCAATTAGTCTGTTATCACCATTGACATTACAAATGTGTACACATTTGTGTGAAAAATCCAAGGCATGAGTGCACAATGCCAACAAAGTGTTTCCCAAAATGATATGGAATGCCAAGCATAACCTAAAGTATAATATCATTATATAAGGATGAAGAAAAAAATGGCATTTAGTTTCTCACTTAATTCAGTCTTCTCCAATTCCCAAACCTGCAATTCAAGCACTGTAGAGCCTCACAGTACTACACCAATCTGGGTGAGTTAAGGCTGAAAAGGTTTCAACATAGGGGTTTGGGGTTTGACCGCCACATATTTTCAGGCCAACAGGTACAGGAGTAGTGAAACAGGGACAAGAGCACTAAATAATCAATTGGCGAAGTGACCATATGCACACTTGAGAGATTTATTAGGTCACCTCATGTAGGTAGAGACAGTGAGCACTCATGTTAATTTCCTTCCCTCCTTTGAAATAAAACCTGCTGTATTCCCTTTTGACTCCTGGGCACAGATTATATTCTTCATTTTCTAGACGATGTATGTTTGTATATTAAGGTAAAGTGGCTTAATGTTTTTTTTTTTTTAAAAAACGTTGTGGCATGACAACATTTACATTTAATGTTTAATGTTTATGTGAGTTTCTATGAATTTACAGGCTGGTGCCAAAGCAGAAATCTGATTACTGCAAGCTTATGAGTTTTCCCATTACTGAAAAAATCTGATTTACTTAAATTATCAGATTATTAAGTGCATGTGAACGCACTCAGTATTATATTACTGTAAAATATCTGTCAAGACAACTCATGGGAGCACATGAGATCTGCACTGACATGGCTCTGACAGTTTTGTCAACGTTATGGTGTGGAGTTCAAGCAAAGTATTACTGAATAAGCTTCAGCAGAACATATTTGTTTAACACAGGATGAAAGCAGTTTCCAATTTTAATCACCGACATCCAGTGACCGCAACAGAAGCTGCGTGTTCTAAACAATGAATGAATGCATCATATACATCGCATATACAATGAATATTTCTAACCGAAGGTAGCAGGAGCTTTGCACTTTGCTATTTCTTTTGTTAGTTAGCTGCTCAATTGTTTATCCATACGGTCTCCTGCAAGCACTGCCCAGTGTACTGTGCCTTAAAAGTCATTTAAAAGATGTATTTGTACAAGACAGCTACATTCTCAGATTCTGTCATAGCAACATACATCATTTGAGCAGCTGGGCTTCAGCTTGAACTACTACAGCAGGTCTAAAGGATCAAACTAGAAAATGTGTTCAAGGATTAAAAAAATGTGCTGTTAATAATTCACCTTTCACAGCCCTATTTAAAATCTAAAAGTCTCTGTGGAAATAAGAAAAGTTAGTTAGTGATCTAGTGACCTTGACAGAGAAGCGCCTTGGAAAATGGATGGATGGATAGATAGTTAGTGATCTTTATTTAGTGTAAGCGACAGAAAAGCGGTATTGCACAATTTTAATTCAGAAATCTTTATTCTGCTTTAGGGAGAAAGCTTGAGTATGGGCTAGAAATGCACTATTCTCCAGTGATGCAAATTTTCATGAAAAATGCAGCAGGTCCATCATAAATGTGGGATGAGGGGGACAGTATTTTTATGACCAGTAAATTTGCAGCTCATGCCGTGATTTAATGCTGGCTAGACATTTTATGGTGCTGTGAAGGATGGCACTGCAGACAAATATGAGAGAGATAAAACGGGGCATTAAAACCTAAATTGCATTTGAATCTCTTTTCTCTGTGATTGTGTGTGTGTGTGTGTGTGTGTGTGTGTGTGTGTGTGTGTGTGTGTGTGTGTGCGCGTGTGTGTGTGTGTATACATACAGTTGTGGTAAGTGCTGAAAACTTGTACTTGTACTTGAAGCAGATTTAATTGCATTTTTTTTATGAGCCACTACTTGGAAAGTAGTTCAGTGGTGTTGCTGAAAAATGAGGTAAACATCAGCTGGCACTTGTGTCTGTGTGTGTATGTGCATTAACTTGTGTGTGTCCTCCTCACCAGGCAGACAGCTATTGGTATTGCAGACCGTGTGCTGCTCAATAGGAGATGGGCAGGCCAGTCCTCCAGGCTCAGGCTCCTGTAGAATACTTTTACTGCGAACTGACACTCCCCCTCCACAGGAGGCGCTGCACTCACTCCAGGAGGACCACTCGTTCAGTACACAAGAAGCTAACAGCAGACAAGACTCAATCAGAATATAAATCAAAATAAAAAAATTAATCTGAACAAAACAGCATCTGCATAATTCACACATAGCCATAAAGTTCTAAAGAAATCTTACATTCATAATCTCCAACCTGTATTAATTCACTGATACCTGTATAGTACATTTCTATCATCAAAGTCATGATATATTCTTGTGATCACCATAATTACTTCAATCAGAAATGTATTTTTATTTTAACAGTTAACAGTTAAACAGCTGAACACATCTTTCACACAGTGTTAAAGGAATAAAGAGCAAGAGAGAGAGTGAAAGACTGCGCCTACATGTGGCCCTGTAGCCCAAAAACTGCAACAAAACCATTTTTATGCATGTATATTGATAACTAAAATGGGACATCTGTCATTGAGTGAACAGCTTAACGCCCCAAGCATTACTGTTCAAAAGTTTGGAAGCAAACATTTCAATAATATAAAATATATTTTGCTGCAGAAACATCGTTGTCTGACAAGTGAGTAAAACTTTTGAACGATATAAAGTACAGAAATTGCAGACCTGGACAGGGAGGCTGAGTGCAGGTCTGTTTCTCTTCAGTCTCTGCACAGGGTGGGCCTCCCGCAGTGTGAGTGCAGGGACGACTGCGTGTTCTCTGTCCACTGCCACACGACACTGAGCACTCACTCCAGGACCCCCATGAGCCGTACACTGGGCATGGCTGGTCGGTACACACCAGTGACCCATTTACACACACACTGCAGAGACATTGAAGACATTGTGTGTTAAAGAATGGTTCATCAAACAATTTTATACTGCAAATATATAGATTATTTACTAGTAGTGTGCCTGTTCTCTTACCAGGTGTTGCAGTTGACTGTGGCATTCTGTCCAGGCGTAAGCTGAAGGGTGCCGTTCTCTGTGGGAAGTCCACAGCGACAGGCTGACACTCTCACACACTCACCATCCTGTAGCAGCCAGCCGTCAGGACAACGGCAGCCTGGATACACACAAACATAGAAAAGAGGAAAAAGAAGGATTTAAGAGGAATGCCAGTGTTTTTCCATAAGTCCTCCATAATTTATTCATTAAGATTAAACAAAGTCATTCACAGTGGTTTGATGTGAAATGCTCTGTTCTAGACAGTGGTGATTCATAGTGGTGGTGGGGTGCTGGAGCCGATCACAACTGTCATCGGGCGGAAGGCAGGAATGCAGGAAGGCAGCACTCACCGCGACCCAGAAAGATAAGTGGTTTAGATGATGTGTGTGTGTGTTTATTTTAGGATTAATTATTATGCTAATGTTATGCTAAATCACCAACTTCACATCAATACCCCATGGAAAACTGATGTATTTTTACGCCCCTTGTGAACAGAGTGTAAGGTCATTGTTGACTTTTGTTATGGCATTGTTAATATATTAGTGGCAGGAATACCTTGGTGACAGACTCCCTGCAGACACTGCACATGCTCCCACAGATCAGCACAGCTCCGTGGACACTGATTGGCACAGGAAGCCTCATAGACACGCCCCCTGTCTTCACACCGCTCACCTTAAATTCAACACAGGCAATAGCTAAAGAATTAAAAGTGACATTACCAATTTTGCATGTACTTATGTTTATGCATAATTACATGCATGCTAATGCGTCTGTATGTGTAATTGACACAAGTACATACAGCAGCAGTTTCCACATATTACTTAGTTAAAGACATCTGATCTGAGGTGGATCCATGCAGCAACCAAAAAATATTACATAATCCAAACTATTAAATATATTAGAGACTTTAAGAAATCAGCCCCTTTGCCTCGAGCAGTTTTACACACTTTTAGCATTGTCTCACACACCAGGAGCCTAATAGCCTTTCCAACTGAACATCCACATATACTTGAGCACTTCTTGGCTATAAAAAATTATTTGGAGGGCATCATTTTTATTTATCTATTTATTTTCATGAAAAAGTGTTTCAAATGAATACATATACAGATTTGACTATTTCTACTTTATATACACAAAAGTATCTGGATATCCTTTCTAATTAGTGAACCTGGAGCACTCATTACTGCTAAAACAGCCATTCATTTGTGCACACACAGCTTGTACAAGTTCCACAGAAGAGTGCTGCCAAAGCAATGGCACACTCCAGAACAGCTGCATATGAGTCACCAAGCCAGTCACCAAGCCAGGAGTTGGCTAGAGGGGTATCAAGCTCACAGCACTGGGCTGTGGTGCAGTGGAGTGATGGAGCTTCATCCAACTCCTGTGGAACCAGCTGAAGTGGTGCTTGTGACCTAGAACTAGTCATTCAGCATCAGTAACCTCACTAATGTTCTTGTGGCTGAATGCAAATCCTCATTAAAGTCTTATCATAAAATGTTGTTCTAGAAAAAACACTAAAACTGTTGCAGAACCTTTACATTACACTGTATGTAGTGTGCGTGTGTGTGTGTGTGTGTGTGTGTGTGTGTGTGTGTGTGTAGGTTGTATTGCATGGTCATGTTTGTTTTTAGCATATCGCTGTTGTCGAAAGAAAACCTTGTATCTCCAAAATGGTAACTATACAGTAGAAGGAAAAAACAGACTTTATTTTTAATGTAAGTAAATGGAACCAGACATATTTCCAAGTCATTTTGGGCCATTTCTTTTGGTCCAAATGACAAAAATGCAAATAGAAGGCTTTCTTCCGGCAGCAGCAATATATGTTTGTCAGGTTTGTTTGTTTGTTTGTGTGAGCATGCATGAGTGTTAGTACACACCAGGACAGAGGCCAGTGTTACAACTCTGTGACTGGCTCTGCTGTCTTGGGCAGTGAGGCCCAGGGGTGGCTGCTAAGGCTTTGCGCTCACGCTGGCGGAATCCACCACTACATGGGTCCTGGCACACACTCCACGGTCCCCACACACTCCACTGGCATAGGTCTGCATTCAACAACACAATGACATTAAACACTCACACCCTTCAAGAGCAACGTTTCATATTTTTCTTTTAGAATAGAATAATGTATTTTTTCAAGAACAAATCTCTGTAGCTGCACTTCTTCATTTACTGCAGTATATTACATGAAAAACTATTAAAAGAATTGTGGTCCTTTAATTCATCGTCTATGAAGAGTTTCTGCTGCTGGGCAGCGCTGGGCAACAAATACCGTACTGTTCGAAAATTTTTTGGAAAGTGAAGGAGAAAAAAGAAGAAGCTTATGTCCAAAGATACTTAGGTCCATCAATTAAACTGACTGATTCTAAAATTACTGGGAAATTATATAGAATTGAGATCTAAGTAAATCTAAATAAAAATTCACATCCAAAATTCCTTGTATTTCAAATGGGATAAACAGAAAAGTTGAAAAAAATGATTTTAAGTTATCTTTTGTCAAACATTATTTATCATATCATGTATCTATATTTGAAATACTGAATAAAAAAAGTACTTTTTGGTGTCTAATTAAAATATTAAAGTAATTAAAAAAGATAAATTCCAAACTTTTTTGGAAGGCCATTGTCAGTTTTGGTAGTTCTGTAATGTCGGCAATGAACGAAAGCTAGTCCCACCTTTGCAGATGTCAGGTTGGGGGCATATTCTCTCCTCTTCCAGAGGTTTAGAGCACTCCCCTTCTCTGCTATTAATAGGCAAACCAGAGTCAACATCCAGACACGCCCGGTAACGCCTCTGCACTGACACCAGAGTAGCAGCAGTCGCATGCACTCCAGCACCTCCACCTCCGTCCACTGCAGAGCCAGATTGGAGAAGAGAGGAGGCAGGAACACAAGGAGAGCAGGGAGTCCACTCTGACCACTCACTGAGTGACACTGAGCAGGTGAGAGAGACAGAATGAGAGAACAACAAGGAAGAAAAAGAGAGTGATTCACAAATCATGCGAAACATTTTAATTTTTTTTAAAAACTTATTCAAGCTGGATTTGTTACAGAGGAGGTAATGTAATGTGCAATGCCAATTTGTATGAGATAAAGCAGGGGTCTCAAATTTGTGTCCTAGAGGGCCAATGTCTAGTACAGTTTGGTGATTTCCCTGCTCAATCACACCTACTGAACCTCATAATCACTTTTCCCAAATTAGCGCAGATAACATGGACTGAAAGGTCATAGCCTGGATGTACATGCTAGCATTACAAGAACAAATGATACTCAATTACAATAACAACACGGTGCATGGCTGTATCCATTACCAGCATTGTTACTGCATTACTATGAGTATTTAAACTGGATTACTATCACTGATAAAGCTCTAGGTTAGGTCAGATCAAAAAGGCCTTAAGTTCAACCCTCAATCAAACTCATAAAACTATAAAGTCTTGACTTCATTACCTTCACATTCTCGAGAATCACACTGCAAAGATCCTTCATGGCATAAGCTGAAACAAAGGCAATTAAATGAGCAAACAACAGAGGAAATGTATTCTCTTCTGCTCTGTTTCTTCTTCATTTGTATTCCAGCTAAGCAATCTTGAACCTTTGAACTGAAGGGCATGCAGTTTATTGTTAAAGCTTATTAGAGGTTAAGTATGTGATCTTACCATGTGCTGCAGCCTACAGTGATTTGCTTCCCCTGTGGGACAGTGACAGGAAGAGGTAGGCCTGAGTCCTGTTGCAGGAGGTGAATACAGCCACACTGCTCTGGGGGTACACATGTCTCGTTCTGCTGCAGCAGACCCTGGAATCAATAAAGAAGTTTCATTAGAGTTTCCATTGAAAAAGAGCTCAACGCATTTCACATCACACTGCATTTTGGAAGTTGCATTTGGAAAGAAAACTTGTACTTGTTGCTAAGTTACCCTGTTACGTGTGATGGTAAAATTAGCTCAGTGAAGTTGACAGACTAACACCAACCTTATATTCTTGGAAACAGAATGAGAGGTGAGAATCAGTGCTCTGCAAAAGTCTTAGGCTACCTGAATTTACATTTAACGCTATTTATCCGAGCGGTAATCACTTACTAATACAACACAAGAAAATTATTAACACAAAAAAGCTTCATCATTTTCAAACCTCTTCTTAAAGCAGCCCAGTGTTCACTGTGCAACATCTGGTTTTGTTCACCAATACTTCACTAAATTAAATCAGGTGTGCTTTGTGATAGAGCTACATGTAAAGGCTAGAGCGCATTGAGAAGAAGAGGAACCAAACCTTCTGTCCATCTCAAAGGACTCTTGTTATGTTTTACCAGGCCCCTGTACAGACTTTAAGGGGAGCATAAAAAAAGGGCAACCAGAACATACATTTGATTTAGTGTAGTGCATAGGGCATTCACTTTATCCAGACAGACAGTCTAATTATATCTGAAAGGAAGGCAAATGCAGTGTTAGGAATCTCACCCAAAGACAAGCAGTCTTATATAGGCAGTCTAAAATAACACAGTTACATACTGAGATGAGTGTGTTCTCACCAGAGCCGGGCATTGAATGGGCTAGGCGGTTATGCTATTCACCATTCGACTGGACTGCTATTAACTTTCTTTAAGCAGATGGTCTATTTAATAGCTCCACAGGGCCTTGCATAAATCTATGTTTTTACAATAATACAAAAAAAACTTGGTTTATGAAGTTATTAGCACCCTTTACCACCCATATTTAAGTTGTTCCAAATGACATTTTGGAATATTTGAATAAAGCCGTACAATATGAGAGGCTACTTGTTACTGTGATTTTATGACAGGTATGGGGCGTTCTCAGGTATGTGAAGCAGAGTAACACATGGCTTCAAGTGGCTTATTGGTTTTATAAAACTGACAATATAAAATACCATAAAATACATAAATCAGTCATTTAAGCTGTAATGAATTAAAATCATAACAAACAATTCTTTCATAAAGAAATGTAGTTTGTATAGGCATAATATAATTTTGTTGCTAATCTATACAGAAGCAGGTTTTTGGCCATATATTAATGAAAATGTTCTAAAATACCAGGGTTTAAACGATCAGTATATAAGATGATGCAACCTGCCAAATTTATACTGCACACTCCAAACAAGTAGGGGGTAACAAATGACCAGAAAGTTGTGGTATCCACCCCTATCATGAGAAAGAAGAATATGCATAGTCCCTTCTCCTATTTTAATCTCCAATTTTAACTCTTTAGCCATCGTTGCGTTTACTGTTGCTTTCATAACATAACCACCTAGCCTGTTACTGTTCCTTTCATTGACTACCTGTCCTTAAATGACCTACCTAGGGGGCAATACCTTCAACATGATTGACAACTGAATAGAACATGCCCACGGGGCAGTGCGACTTCTTCATCCTCTCATGTTGGACTGATGGCAGACTCTACAGTGACGCACTGTTCCCTCTTGAGTATTAAGTAGCATTAGACGGGAAAGACCAGGACCAGCTGGTTAGCATGCTAACTTCAGTACATATCTCTGTAACATGATACATAAATGTCTTTGACATAATATCAACACTTATTTCTTCACATGCTCTTGATAATGTTAGTTAATTTTGGAGGATTTTAACATTAAAATAAAAATATACATAAAAACGCAGAAAGCTTCACCAAATTACCACAAAGGTAATGCTAATCTCTGCTTGTGTCTCAATGCAATTTGTGTTGTTTTAGCATCAAGCTAATGGTGCTTTTTTTTTTTTTTTCTACATTTTTCGGTTAATTATTCAGTAAATACTCAGGTCAAAGCATATTAATGCAATGTTAATTGAGAAACAGTTTAAAATATTAGCTACTTTTCAGCCTGTTTAACCAGCTATCTTCTACTTTAGTTGTTTGCCCTCCATTCACAGCATAATTTTCACTTTTATACTTGTCACATTAAAACAGAATTTAATTGCTATGAGGCAGTCGTTACAATGTGTCTATCAAGTTTTTTTTTACAACAGCTTAGATTTCAGGACTACAACTGCTTTTAAAAGAATATCATCACTAATTAATCTGTGTGACTTCCAGTGCTGCTCTGTTGTGGTTTTTGGTGTTGGGTTAAGGTTAAGGCCAAATCAGTGATATATCCACACTGTGGAACCCAGACCCAACTTTGCTGTATATCAGAGTTTATAACCACAGACAGAGCGGGACAGAGATATTTCAGTTTTATTGCAGGGTAACTGCTTCAATAATCGAGATTTAAAGCTGCAGTCTAGCTATGCAAGGACACTTGGGGATGTTGCTATTAATGCTCAGGTGTAGAGTGTTAAGCTGACCTGAGGGCAGTAGCACCCATCCGTGCAGCCCGACTGACCCCCGCAAGCATCCACCTGGCCTTGCAGAACACACTGCTTCTCACATGGAGAAGCGCAGTCCAGCTGGAAGGGCTCTGTACAGTCTGACACACAATCATGCAGAGAGAGAGACAGAAGGACAAATACATCACATTGCAGGCATTACACATTAAATTTATATCTGCCTCTGGATTTGGAAACTGACTGCAGACACTTTCCAGAACAAAGGTAACACAACCCTACAACACACCAGTGAGCTTAACATGTTTTGAGTGTCAATGAACATGGATATTGACAGATCCATAGGACACTCACTCTGACAGTCCTGAAGTTTGCAGGGTCTGCTCTGCCGCTCAAGCTCTGTGCAGTGCTGTCCCCTAGTGGTAGTAGAGAGTGGTGCACGATAGCGCTGCTGCCATGGAGACACACAGGAACACACCGTCCACTCACTCCACTGGGACATGGGACAGTCTGTGTGTGTGCGTGTGTATGCATGAGACACAGAGAAAAAATACATGGTCAGTAAGTAAATAACTGAATAAACCAGGAATAACTTATCATTTTAATCATTATGTTATTCAAAAACAAAATATCATGAACAATGATATTTTTATATTTTTCTAGCAAAACTAAAGAACTCAATGTTCTTGGAAACCAGATGTTAGCTAATAAAAATACACTGTAATTATCTGTTCATTGTCATTTTATATACTTCTAAAATACTGGGCATTCTGGACATTAATTTTATGATAACTTTATTATAAATGTTATACTGTTTTCTTATTTCTTATGAAATCATCTCCATCTTGCTTAATTTGACATATTGGAGGAAAACCCACAGACATAAAATGTCCCATACCTTGGGAACAGGCCACATTTTGTTTTTCCCCCATTATGTTAAATTCAGAAAATAAACAGTAGCAGTGCATTAAAATGTGCAACAGACAACTGAAATAAATCAGTGAGCAAAAAGTGATAATAGTTCTAAATAAATAAGTAAACAGATAAAAGTTTTTCAGAATATGTATTATTAATAAAACACATAAATAAAAATAAATAGTTAAATAGTTGAAGTTTTTAACAGGGCTATGCATTTGTTTGTGGTAGTACTCTACAGGTTCAGTACTGCCCCACCTGGGCAGGGTCTCGTGTAGCACAGCCGAGTCTCCTCTCTGTCCCTCTCTGCCTCTATGTGGTCAGGACAAGAGTGGTCACCTTCCTCCTCACACACACACTGCCTGCGTCTGGACGCCACTCCTGCACCACAGCTCCGCGAACACGGTGACCAGATAGACCACGGACATAGGTCATCTGAGAGCAGGGGACAGGACCAGGGACATCATTCAACATCAGAAGTGACAGATGTTTACCATGAATTGCAACACAAACATTGTATTATTAATAGTATTGCTCAAAACTGAACGCAGGGAGTGCAATTCTGAATACACCAATGCACAATACAGCGGCAAACATCAGTACCCAGACAGAGAGCAGTGTGGCAGTCCTGGGCCTCTTGTTCTGGTCCAGAGCAGTGGGTGCCATTGTTGCGGGGAGGGGGGTTGATACAGGCTCGGCTACGGATTTGTGTTCCCCGACCGCATGTCACAGAGCAGTCAGACCATACAGACCAAGGAGTCCAGCCACCGTCCACTGCCAAGAAAATGATTACATCTTTGAACAGTTCATTATAAAGTTTAGGACCAATATTTTTACTACTACAAAATTGATGCTACAAGTAATGCTACAATGCGACAATTGAGAAGAATACCATAGTTAAGTGTGTTTTCTGAAGAAGATGTGTTATTTTCACTTAGAAAATCAACAGAACATGTCATGTGACTGTGCACCTGTATGTAGTAGGAAGCTAATGATGATGAACATAGCAGCAGAAAGACCCAGAAAGCAGAACAGCACAGAGGAATAAGCTTTAAGAATGTTTCCATCCTGCAGGAATGCATGATGATATCAGAGTCATATCAGTTTTTGTCTAAAAACATCAGCATTTGAAAGATTTGATATTTCAAGCCAATATTTCATGGTGAGTTAATGAAATTCCAGAGAAGCAGGTTTAGGTGAAGTTGGGTTACTGTGCTGAAATGTCTGTATTTTATTTATTTATAAGCATGAGTAATGTTTTCTGCATAATGCTAATGCTGGCAGACCTAATCCCAATTTCAACAAAGTACTAGATAGCAGCCCACAGTTCCCATATATCAGTGCGCCCGCAATGTCCAGAACATTTAAAATTTAAAATATTAGCATTTATCCTACAGCAACTTCTTGCTGCTCCTATAATAATTTAAGTATTGATATAAACAATTTTGGCATCTATTACAAATATGAAATAGTAAAAGAATGTTCATTTGTGATTCACAGGACTTCAAGAGATTTAATTGCAATGAAACACATTTTTAGACAGCTGTTACAGAAATGTATTGTTCAGATTACTGAACATTTTACCCACCTTCGCAGTCAATATCTTGGCAGTACTCTCCTTCAGGGATACATGTGCTGAAAACCACAATGAAAATGCAAAAACAACAATTCACACGCAGAACATGACACAGAGTGTTTGTGTTTGCACAGTATCAGCATCTACATGCACATGTTTATTTATATACTAGTATTATTTCATTTAAAACATAAAAATCAGCAAAATAAACCAAATGACATTTTAAAATATACCCAGATTTCACAACCTGCACCTCACCCACCATTGTTTACATTCTCCTTGCAACCATGTGTCTCCGACAGACAGCTCCTGGTTGTCATGGAGACACAGCGGGGGGCAGGGCCCTAGGTCACATGATTTGTGCTGAACTTCCTCAAACTGACAGTCAACATCTGGAGACTCTGGAATCAGTGATCTGAAAGGGCAGCATAGTTGTCAGCTCTAGACAAGTGATAATTCATGATCCTTTCTACCAGCAATACTCTGTCAATCTCCTCTGCTCCATCAGCCTACAGCTTTCAACAATCCTTTCCATTCATTCTTTATCCCCCACTTTTTAAATCACCAGTACAGTCAGCATCTGGATCCAAACAACAGTCTGTTTTCAAGCAGCCATAGCATGGATTAAAAGAATTTACATTAAAACAAGATGCCCAGTCATCCTCCAACAGCCTACCCATTCACAAATGAAGTGATAAGGAGTGTTGTTACGGCAGTCTGAAGCACAGTTGGTGATGTGGAAGAGAGAAAACATTGTGTTGCTACTTGCTATCAGAAAATATACATATCAGTGAGGGCTGCCAAAGAATTCAGACACCTGAAAAGAAATAAATGAAGTTCATTTTTTCCAACCTCCTTTAAAATGTGATCCAAATTTGCCAGTTTGTCTGGCCTACTGGAATGTAGTTGTATATCAGAACAGAGGTCAGTTGCACATAGCTGTCTGGACTGATTAACAAAAACAATTTATGTAATTTAAAAACTGAAAAAAGGTGTTTTGGTACATAAAACCACACAAACAGCATATGCAGGCTTCAGAAGAAATAAAAAAAATAATATGGCCCCTGTAGATTCATTCAAACATTCAGTCGCTTGTAAATAAAATCACAGCAGAGTATCTAGGGATGTGTGCTGTGAATTATTTCGCTATTTAAGTATCCGCAGGAGTTAATGAATAGCTATCTGGTTAACCATGGGAAGGTTAAAACACAACAAATGGTACTTTGGCCAAGAGTAATACAGGGTAGGAGCTGGACGCTACTCTTTTAGGTGGTGGAAATGTTTTAAGAAGCATAAAAATTAGCACCAAAATTTACAGCAAGTAGAGGAATACATCTGAAAACATATTTCATCATTCAAAACAGCAGACAGAACTCAGAGGTTTTCATGTTAGATGGATAACAGAGGCTGCCTCATACATGAACTAAAACTACAGCTAACTTGCACAACAATGGATGTTGATGGAAACTTGTCTTACACAAGTCATTTTCTCCTCAGTGGACAAAGTGCCATTACTTAAGTTTGTCAGAGAAATATTTTTCACTCTTTCCAGACCTAACTAATATCAGCTAGAGTATTTAGCCTATTTAACTGGAGTGACAAGATCACTGACGCAAACACTGATTCCTTGAGCGGTTAATCAAGTACTCAAGTACTTCTAGCTCTCACCTGAAGCGTGTTCTCTGTCCTGACCCGCAGGTGGCGCTGCAGGAGGCCCAGCTGGACCAGGAGCTCCATGAGCAGCTGCTGTCCCCTGCACAGGTGTGGTTGGTGCAGAGAAGCAGTCCATCTGTGCAGCTACAGTTATTGCAGTCAACCTGGTGCTGGCTGCCTGCAGCCCAGCTCTGACCTGCAGCATCCACACAGTCGCACTGCCACAGCTTCACACACACCCCATCTTGCTGCAGCTCTCCTACACACATCCACACACAAACACAGAAGTTACAGTTATGGCTTAAGTCTGCTTACGCACTGACCTATCCAATAACACAGTACATCTAAAGATAGAACTAATCTAAGTGTCATATCCATTTTTTTCTCCCTCTTTCACCTCGAGGGCAGCGGCAGCCTGGCTGGCACTCAGTATTGCTGTGGCACTGAATGCCTTGCTGTAGGTCAGAACATCGCTGAGGGCATTCATTAGCACAAGGCACGAACTCCTGACCTGGCGGGCACCCACGCTCATCTAGGATATACACACAGATTAAACAGCACATTCCAGTGCACAAAACTTTAAAATATATACTTATTAAGGATTTTCCTCTCCATACAAAAGATGAATGCCTCAATAAATAAATGTAAATGTTTTGGTAAGTCGTACCGCATGGTTTGGTGTTGCAAGGTTTGACTTGGTTCTTCTCTCCAACACAGTTCCACCCCCCGTTTTTAGGGGGAGGGCTGGAGCAGGAGCGCGTCCGGATTGAGCGGCCACCCCCACATGCCTTATCACAGCGTGACCATGGACTCCAGCGAGACCAACTCCCATCCACTGAAAAAGGAGCAGCCCAAAGTTTTAAGTCTTTCATTTAGAAAAAGCAGTCTAGCTGAATTCTGTCTATCCCTGTTTTTTATGCTGCACACCTTTTTTATATTTACTTGAAGAGCTCAGATGCACTCAGTGTGTGTAAGTCCTGTGAGTATAACTCTCTTTATAATTCAGTAAAGTTAAAAACTAAAGTTGTATAGTTTATTACCATAACTCTCAACCTTTATGAAAAAATGTGTACCATTTTACAAAAGTGAGAAAAAACTGCATCTGGTTGTAAATCTTTGATACAGAAGGGGAAAGGAGTACTTAAGCTATTTGATTCCTTCTTTTATTAAAGCAAAGGTTTGCCATAAATGATATTTACACAATCAGCTAAGATGCTTTTGTTTTTTTAATTCTTCTTTAGTACTGCACTGGAGCTACCAGAGTAACATGATACAAGCGTTTATACTAATAGATTTGGGTCACATAAATTTCCAAAAATTTTTAGCTAGATTAGACTTGTAGCTGCAGTGCAAATTAAAGAAGCAAAATGTGGACCTTAAACAAGTCCTGGCTGGTTGTCTACACATGAGACAAGAAAAAAAAATGTAATTGTGAAACTGATTCTTCTGTGAACTATTCAGTAGCACTTTACTAGAATAACCTATTGTAGAACTCCTAACCTCAACCCAAAATCTAAATCCTAACCATATCTTTTGGCCCAAAACTGTTGATAATCATGCTCATTTAAGAGTTAAAAAAATGTATTTTGTCATGAACTATTCCTAAAACATAGGCAAAAGCTTCAAGCTTCAGTCACCTTTTTGTTACCCTGACTGAACAGGTGCTTCCAACAACTACAATCGAAAAATCTAAGATGTTTATGTCTTAATGTACATCTACACTTGTTCAGGAACTGCTGCACTGCATCCAACAACACGTGCTTGGTGGAGTCTGAGGCAGCACTGTGGGGTTTCAGCTCTGGTAGTAAAACTGCTGCTTCTTTTTTGACGCATTTGATTAATTACTTTAACCAACCTAATACCTGTGGTGAAAACTAAAACTTTCTCTTAAAGTGTAGATGCTGGCATGAAGAGGTTATGCGCCACTTACTGGCTCTAAACTTTCTTATGATGAATGAAATGAACAATGCATGGTACATGGCAAATCTATCACAACAATGTTCAAAACCATCAAAACACAACAGTAGTTAGTGATCCTCTTTCTTACCACGGCATGCGCGGATGTTGCAGAAGCGGTTCTCCACATTGCCCCCGAGGATGTCCGGACACCAGGTTCCGTTAACACCCGGGGCAAGGAAGCTCCTGAAGCGCTGCTGCTGGCCCACCCCACAGGAGCGTGAACACGCACTCCACTCACTCCACTGTGTCCACGAGCAGTTCCTGTGGGCACACACTTCACCCATGCACACCCCACCATCTCCCAAACAACAGCATAGCCAGCTGAGTTTATATGCATTAGCAGAAATATAAATAATACATAAATAATAATTTATTACAGAATGACAACTGGAACTTGTAAGATTAAATGAGCAGGCTTTGTAACATCCTTCCAAAGATCTCTGTAAAGAAGACTGTATGAGCTTATACACTTCTGGACAGGGTGGACAATATGACAGCATTTTATCAGATTGTGATATATTATGTGACAATATCATCATCACAAGATGCTTTGCTGATATATATTGCAGATACTGTCAATATCATTAAAAACTGCATGTTTATTACAAAGAGAACTTGGTAGAGAACACATAGATTCATAGTAGATTTGGAAGATATGACTGTGTAAATGAAATCAGGACCAGAAGAAGGCATTACCAGGACACTGTGGGATGTTGCAGATTTTCTCTTGTCTGTTCTGTCCTGAGCAGGGTGCACTGATGCACTCTCTCTTACGAGACTTCACTGCAGGAGCACCTGCATCACTACAGGTTTTAGAACATGTACTCCAAGCTGACCACTGAGAGAACCCTATGTCTTCATCTGCATTGAGAGCGATAAAGAAAGATAAGTGAAAAGAAATAAACCATTACAAACCCAATGTGCTAGTGTGAAAACTAAGCAGCTGTATGATTGATTACCTGATAGAGGAGGTTCTTCTGTAGGACGTAGATTCACTGCAATTAAAATAATTGTCATTAGTCATACATTAGACAGAACCATACAGTTAAAAACCATTTCCCAACAGCTATTTAGAATTAACTTTACTATCAGAAGTCAGAGCTATCACCAGTGAGTGTGTTTACCCAGCACTTAATAATCCAATCATTATCAGATTTCAGCCGTAATCTGATTACTCAAGTGGTCATGTAAACAGCACACTCTGACTTCTTAAATTGGATTAAGGTCTAGAAATCTGGTTAAGATGTTTGATAAAGAGAGCTAGATTTTAGCTTTCCATCAAGTTTTTCAGTGCATGAACACCCTTAACTCTAATTCCATTCATGTTTTTTCAGTCTGCTCTTGTGCAAAATAGACCGCTGTCCTGGAAATAGCAGGCAGTGTTTAACACCCCCCACAAGATGGCCATAAAACATTTTACGAGTGATGCTGAAACCAACTATATGCTTGATGAAATAAAGGATTTGAATATTCTTCATCTTCTGGATGATTATTCATATTTTCATATTCATATTTTGAGCCATGTTTACAAAAAAAGCTGCAGCTTGATGTCTGAGATTATGTTTGTGTGTGTCTGTGAGTTTACTGGCTGATTGCAAAGCAGATTATTGACTGACTTTTCCCATTATCTGATTACCCAAGTGCATGCAACCATGTTGAACTATTACTGACAAAATCATATTTTCTGCAGTTATCAGATTTTTATTAAGTGCATGTAAACGCACTCAACAACAACAAAAGCAAGGTGTAATTTGATATTAATTATTTGTCACTTGTAACTCCCTAAAATAAGCACTGAGAAATTTTGTCAGATGCACAGACTCACAAACTTTCAATACTGCATTTGTAGTAAAATAAAAGAAATTACTTGACTTCTAAAAGTTCAGGAAGAGAACATTCGGAGGGATTTTCATCCCCTTCATGGTGTTATTAGTAATTTATCACTTGTGCTAAATATTCTGCTGAAAAAAGAGAGATTAACAGTAATATGAAGTATAGATGGTTTTTTGTCTGACCTGGGCAGTCTGGAGTTTGGCAGTACGCTGTTTCCTGTAGGGCTCCCACACAGTCTCGACCCCCATGGGTGGGGCTGGGCTGAGAGCAGCTTCTGCTGCGAATTTTTTGCCCCAGACCCCCACAGCTGATCGAGCAGGACCCCCAGGGGCCCCACGAGGTCAAACCCCCATCACGAGGACAGGGCACCAGAGAGCAGTTCCACAGGCCATGCTGACACAAACTGAGAGGGATAAGGAAGTTAAACGAGACCACACATTACTGCCCACCAACTCAATTATCCTTCTCCAATAACTGCTGCTCAGTTTTATTATTATTATTATTATTATTACTAGTATTATTATTATTTGTGATCAGTAAATACACTATATGAATAAAATATACAAATGACATCTCTGAAATGAGTATGCTTTTTCTGCATTTGCAAGAAACAGCCACAACAACTTTATGAACTGCTGCTACTTCTTGAGTCAATGCCTAGTATTAATCTCATGATCTCCTGACAATAAGGTCAACATTAGACTAGAGGTCTTAAAACCTAGCATATAAACCAGCTTATGGTCCTGTACTTTGTTTTTAATGATAGTTTTAATGATTAGTTGCTGCTGCTGATGTAACTGATTGGCCATCCAGTGTCATACCTACTAGTGACTGCAAAATCCAGAACCTGGAAACTTGATTCGAGGTTCAGATTGAAAGATCTCTGGCTTTGAGAGTTGCACAAGTCAGGAGCCCCATCAATTTTATTTTTGATGCTATAAAGATCTCACTCATTACAGGACCAACTACAACTCTGTTATTCATTTTTGACTCTAAAATCAAAAAAATATTTTTATTTTCCAGCTTTCTTTTTTTTACCATTTATTTAAACCTTAAGTTGCTCAAGACCAGTACATTAAAAAATCGCTTTATACCTTTAAATGCAACCAAAAAGGTTTAATATTGTTAAACACTGAGTCCAGCGCATAAGTGTTATAAGTTACACAAACTAAATGAGGCATGAAAAGAAAAAAAACCACAACAGAAAAGAGTCAGTTCTTGCTTTTGATCAAGGCACTTCTGCCTACATTCCTCTGGGCTGCTGCCACAAAAAGTCTGAGTGAAAGCAGAAATCTTCCAGAACATCAGACACTAATGACCCCAAGATATGAAGGTTTACAAAAGAAACTCTTCTTACCAGGAGCTACACTCATGCATCAGCTCCTCTCCAGACCTGAGCTCTGTTCCCATAGTAATGTTCTGCAGGTCTGGAGTTAACTCCGGGGTTACAGACACTCTCTGAAGTGAGGTCAAGAGCTCTCTGTCCACAAGGCATGGACACTCCTACAGATGTGATACAACACAACTTTACCAAACAGTGCAAAACCAGTACATTATACACCCAATCAAAACTACCTCATCTTGACCTATAAACATATTATCACATCTTATTTTGATGGTTGATTGTGGCTTATCTCTAACTGCCGAAATACTTGCCAATCTCAGTGTCAGTTTTAGGATTAAGATGTGGACTGCAGTACAGGTTCTGGGTTAAGAGGCTATGGTTCGGTTTAGAGGTTAGGGAAACAGCAGAATATATAGTTCAATTTAAAGTTAATAAGAAGATGAACATCTACAAAGCATTTACAGACCATCAATAACTGTTGTATAGCTGTATAGCCTAAATACAGTCCTCAAAACACATAGGAATCTGTAAACCATCCCCACTCACTGCAAACTGCACGATATACTCGACAGACACCTCTGTACTAAACACTAGTGTATTATTCATCTGACCTGCATGCAGGTTCCGTTGTGCTGGTAGGTGTTGAATGGGCAGTGGCAGCCCTCCTCACATCCCTCTGAGTAGCAGCCTTCAAGGCCACTGAGTTGAGCACAGCTGAAAGGACAACCCTCACCTCTCTCACACTCCCGGTACAAGCGGCCCGGGGGGCAGCCCACCTCTGACACAGAGAGAGAGAGAAAGAACCCACACTGCTATAACACTGAACTCCGTTTGACATATTTTAGGGTTACCCAAGAAGCCTCTCAGTTTCTCAATCAGGAAGTTCCAAGGCATTTACTATTTCTATTTAGCAAAAACTGTTAAACCCTCTTAAATAATCTGATATCTTATAGGCCTATAATCAGCAGACATTACTACAAAACAGTACTTTTAAGGTCGTTGTAGCTGAAGCTGTTTTCAGTTCACAGTTCTTTAGAGGGTCTGGTGTCCATTCTTGGGTAACAGAATCATGTGCATTCATTACAGAAGAGTTTACCTACGTTGCCAAAGTCCTATGGTCAGCTCTGTATATGTTACATCTAGGGGTGATATAATGCATTGGTTGACCTGGGCTCAAGCCCAGGCACCCTGGGCAGTTATTTTAATTAAATATATATTTTTATATTAAGTTGTATTTAGGGGGATTATTTGGCTCTTGTGAAACAAACCTCAGTTGCTTTGGTGACGACTGTTTTGATCAGTAGACTCTACTGCACACCACACCAGCATCTTTTAGCCAATCAGACACAGTGCAGATATAGCACATATGGCTCAGCAAGTTAATCTCAAGCTCAGGGTGAGTTTACATTTCATCTTACTACACTCTTATAGATTTAATGGAATGGAACATTTTTTTAACATCAATTTTGATAAATATATGAATTTACAGTGTTTGATATCAGTCAACTCTTCAGAAACTCACCGTTTTCCTGCTAAATGACACAAGATCAGTTCTGACTAGATTAGTAAGGTTAGTGGAGGTGAAAAAGACAATTAACACTTCAGATTGATTGACTTCTTCAAAACTTGAGAGTTTATGATTTCTAGTGGTCTGGTTCTGGGTTTACATTATTGTAGTAACAGAGAGACGATGAATGACAGTGTTGGAAGCTGGCAGCTGGCTGACTGGAGGCAGCAATGTGAACGCCATCACCTTTTGAGCTTTTAGTGTGTAGACTGGTGTGTGGTAACATTAGGTTTTGGTTCTGCTGACTGTTGACTCTCTTTCCATGCTTACTAAATACTGTGTAATTCATCCACACCAGTCGCAGGGGATCTCAGCTGTGCTGTGTTGAGCTGTACTGATTTAAAAGTTTTTAATGACACCCACAGGGGCCACAGACACCTGTAACCCCAAGGCATACAGCCATATTAAACCCCAATTACATCATACAGCAATATGATATATGAACCAATGAAAAGAGTCTCTAAGGTCATGATTACAGTTATGAGCTAGAAAAGAGCATACATTGTAAAAAGAGAGCAGGAAAGCACTTTGTGCCCTTGAGTAGGTTAGTCGCTGTGAGCTAATGTGCAAGCTAAGAAAATTGTAAAGAGAAGTCAGAGTGGCAGCATAAAATAACTTTTTGCACAACTGCTTTGCTTTCTTGCTACTAGTTGAGCAGTACTTGGTTTGCTAACTAGCATGCCATCAAAGTAGAATACATGCATTAATGCATAAATGCACCACATAAAGCCCAGATTGTGTAGCAAATCAAAGGTTATAGTTTTGAAATAATAAGTAATGGATGAAATGGACATTGTGTAAGAACGCAATGATTTTTGGACAAGTTCTGCTCCTGAAGTCGAAATATATGCTGAATTTATCCCTTGCTGCTCCAAAGGGTTCACTTAAGCTATTATCCTGGGAAGACAGTACCCTGATAAAACAGGCTATGGAAACAAAGGATTGACCCCCACTACAGACAGTTTACTAGAGATAACCTGTTAGCTGCCATTTCCACCGCAAAGACTATGAGGACAAGAGCCTCTGCTGTGAACTATGACAGACTACAGGAAATATGAAAGCTGCCACTTGTTCCTTCATTTGACCTCGTCCCAAAACTAGTCCTAAAACAGACGTTTTGTGTAGGAGGATCTTGCTACCTGTCTTTCCTGTGAATGTCAAGCCATACCAGAACCAGAAAATGAGCAGGTTATTTCACAGCAGGTCGCCAGAAATAGCTCGTCTGAATTCACAAAGGAACGAGGAGAGACAGACGATTGCAGAGTGGAGCGATTTCACTTTTAAATGAGTATGTCGCTTAGCCAGGCATTTCAGCAGGCTAACCACCACTAGCGCTATGGGAGGCCTTCACATAGACAGGACGATTAGCTAAATCTCGCAGCCCAGGCAGTGCTGCTCCATCAGGAGGGTTTAATTACGATGGCAAACACACCTCAGTGTGATGGAGCAATCTCCATACCGAGTAGAACTACTTACTAACAAAGCCTGAGGCTGTCCCCAAAGCTCAGGATCATACATTTGAAATGAAGGTTTTGCTTGGGGAAGTCTCTTTGCCATAGGACATAAAAAAAAAACTCAAGGTGAATCACTTTTTTCAGAAAGCGGCTCTAAGCACCACTGTTTAAAGTTAGCAAATTCCTCTAACTCAGAGAGCACACAGTAAGTCTCCGGCCACGCTGAAGGACATTCAAAAATTGCTTTTAAACCAATCCCTGTCAATATCAGCTGGCTATACATACTGTATCCACTTAATATTAACATTGTTACAAGCTTGGGTTGGGAAAAAGCTCCAACGATATTGCTTCTACGGCTGGGAATCGTCTAATATATCAGCATCTAATAACATACTTATGACAGCCAATCACCAGTCAGGATTAGAAGTGGGCAATACGATGACAGTTTATTGTTATTGTGATACATTTTGTTATTGAAATAAACAAGACAAGATAAAAAAGACACTGAGCATATTTTGGACATCACCAGCAGTTAATGAAGCGTGACAAACAGCATGTTTTATTACAAAGCCAACATATATAGTTCTGTTTAGTTGGATCTGATGCAATGCAGTATGTAAAACACTAAATAAAATCACTGTATTCATAGTTTTGACGGCAGTTTTTAAATGTGGCACTACTAGTGCATTGCGTCTGTGTGTTTAAATATTGTAACATACATCATGTATTGTGAAAATGTTCATGATATGATATTTTGTCATATCACCCATCCTAGTCTAGATTTTGGAACAAGGATGTTTACTGGCTCACTGACTAACTACTTAGGTATTGAAATTTGGCATTGAAAGATTAAGCATTAAAAGTATTGAATTTTGCCAACCAGCCCTATTTGTAGTTTTATATTTGGTCATAAGATTAAAGCTCAATTCATGGCTCCTGCTGGTATCTCACTGTTATATTTGCAATCATAAATCAGCAAATTCAGTAAATTTGTCAAAATCGCAGGCACCTGTGGGTAAAAACTTGCTGACCCAGGCATAAATAATGCCTTCTCACAGTTCCCATTAACTATTGAATTATAATATGTAAAATGGTTACTGAAGTAATAACATGTGTTACTCACCTAGGCACACCTGTGTGTTGCAGGTTTTGCTCTGGCGTGTCATGCCAGCGCAGGGGGGAGTGCGGCAGCGACGCCTGCGTCTCTGTTCTCCTCCTCCACAAGTCACAGAGCACACAGACCATGCTGACCAATCATACCACGGGCCAGTGTCTGTGGAACACACAGAGGAACTGCTTCAATAGTTATATAGAAGAGTACTATTCACATGCCTCAACTGAACAGGGGTGCGTTTCCCAAAAACTTGAAATGCTTATTACTGTTAACTGTATCTTAAGAATATTGGTTTATTGAGATGTAATTTATTGAGTGTTTCCTGAAACCATTTCTACTAAAGCATTATGTAAACTTGATCATAAATTAACAACTAACATAACCTATTTGTTACTCACAAGTGCTTCTTTATTTGAATTTTGCCTGTAGTTCTGCATTAAAAAGTCAGAGGCTATACATCTGAGTACAGTAGAGTACAGTCATGTGCAAAAAATAATCTTGGTCAATACCAGTAACATACTGTACAGGGAATTGTACATGTGGCATTTGATCATTTTAGTGCACAATTTCTATTTGTTTGCTGAGTTTAAAACAGAGGGGGAAAAGCATTAAATATAAAATGTTGTAACTTTTGCACAAGCCATGTCTTATGTTTTATTTTTCCCCAGTATGTTAAATTCAACAAATACACAGTAATTGTGCATTAAAATATGACATATATAATAATAATAATAACAATAATGATGATGAATTTACTTATCACTTTGTAATTAACATCACAATAACTACTTAATTCAAAGAATTTTCAAAGAAAATTTAATTTTAGTGTTTCAACATTTGTCTTCTGTCATAACTCAATTAGAGATAGACCTTAATTAATTTAAATATGCAGTACTTTTAATATTGCACTTTCATTGATAACACACACACACACAAATACACATATATATATATATATATATATATATACATACACACACACACACACACACACACACACACACACACACATACATACATACCTTATCTCACAAAAGTCAGTACACCCCTCACATTTCTGCAAATATTTTATTATGTCTTTTCCTGGGACAACACTATAGAAATGAAACTTGGATATAACAAAGTAGTCAGTGTTCAGCTTGTGTAGCAGTACAGATTTACTGTCCTCTGAAAAAACTCAACACACAGCCATTAATGTCTAAATGGCTGGCAACACACGTGAGTCCACCTCACAGTGAACGTGTCCAAATTGTGCTCAAAGTGTCAATATTTTGTATGGCCACCATTATTATCTAGCACTGCCTGAACCCTCTTAGGCATGGAATTCACAAGAGCTGCACAGGTTGCTACAGGAATCCTCTTCCACTCCTCCACGATGGCATCATGGAGCTGGTGGATGTTAGACAGTTTGCGTTCCTCCTCCTTCCGCTTGAGGATGCTCCACAAGTGCTCAATTGGGTTTAGGTCTGGAGACAAACCTGGCCAGTTCATCGCCTTTAACTTCAGCAAGGCAGTTGTCATTTTGGAGGTGTGTTTGGGGTTGTTATCGAGTTGGAAAACTGCCATGCGGTGCAGTTTCCAAAGGCAGGGGATCATGCTCTGCTTCAGAATGTCACAGTGCATGTTGGAACTGATGTTTCCCGCAATGAACCGCAGCTCCCCTGTGCCGGCAGCACTCATGCAGCTCCAGACCATGATGTTACTACCACCATGCTTGACTGTAGGCAAGAGACAGTTGTGCTGGTACTGGATATGACGCTGTCTCAACTTCTTTGGTCGACCATGGTGAGGCCTGTTCCGAGTGGAACCTGTCCTGGAAAACCTCTGTATGACCTTAGCCACAGTGCTATAGCTCAGTTTCAGGGTTTTAGCAATCTTCTTATAGCCTAGGCCATCTTTGTGGAGAGCAGCAATTGCTCTCAATTTCTATTTCTCACATCTTCAGTGTTCTTTGCCGTGAGGTGTCATGTTGAATATCCAGTGGTCAGTATGAGAGAATCGTACCCAAAACACCAAATTTAACAGCCCTGCTCCCCATTCACACCTGGAACCTTGTAACTCTAATGAGTCACATGACACCAGGGAGGGACAACAACACAATTGGGCACAATTTGGACATGTTCACTGTGAGCTATTTAGACATTAATGGCTGTGTGGTGAGTTATTCTAAGAGGACAGTAAATCTATACTGCTATACAAGCTGCACAGTGGCTACTTTAAATTATATCCAAGTTTCATTTCTATAGTGTACAGTGTGTGTATAAAACTCTGGTGGCAATTAATTTTTTTTATCAGAGGCTATAAAACAAAATCGGACACTGCAAGGACTTCTTTTCCTCTAAGTTAAATTTAAATGTTTGTAGGCAAGTAAAATCAATGGATAAATTTGCAGGCCATCCTTTACCCTGCATTGGTGCATGAGAAGAGTCAACAATGTTCTTTACACTCATTCATTACATTTCACAGTCAAAAGCCTTTTGGCAAACAGGGTGGAACAACAAGGGTGGAATCGACTTTTGTTATTTGCTAAGATTAATCGTTTTAAGGAAAATCACCTCAGGACAGTACAGTGCTGATAGACTACAAAATACTGACAGAGCTAAACAAAAACAACAAGAGACAGTTGAATAAGCAAAACATGATTTAATTTAACCAAACTAAACTAACTTAAACTATAAAATATATTAAAAGTACTCAAACGTTAACAGCCGGCTTTGACGCACCTGTGCAGGAATGACTGTTACACTCCTGCTGCTGGTCACCAGCTCCACTGCACTCTCTCCCACCTCCCTGAGGGGCAGGATTATTACACTGACGAAGCCGCAGCTTGACTCCACCCCCACATGGGACTGAACATTCTGACCAGGGTCCCCATTGGCTCCATCCGCCATCAACATGGCAACCAGGAACTGA